>NC_141828.1:21213423-21365468 GCF_982586985.1 Callionymus lyra | reverse complement strand
GAACTTTATCAAGCGTCTCGCTCAGTACCTGCTGTCGTTGTGTTCTACAGTGATGGCTCCTTTCCCTACGACTCGGTCCCGTGGCAACAGAACACTAACCAGCCTCCTGGGTCGCTGTCCGTGGTGACAACGGTGTGGGGCGTGACCAACACATCCCAGAGTCAGGTGAGTTCCCGTCCTCCCGTTCACCTCTCTCCGTCCCCGACTTCGGTCACGTCACTCCGCTGCCTCCCTTTCGAAGGTTTTGGGGAACCCGATGGCGAACAGCAATAACCCCATGAATCCCGGCGGGAACCCGATGGGCTCGGGGATGTCGGCCAGCGCGGCGGGTCTCAACTCCCCTCAGTTCAGCGCTCAGCAGCAGCAGTTCCCCAGCAAAGGAGGCTCCAACCAGACGTACATGCAGCAGGGCATGTACAGCCGCCCCGGGTACCCCGGAGGTCCAGGGGGATACAGCGGGAGGTAGGTGTTTTGGTAATTGAAGCCATCGACCACAGCCCCTCACACTCCCTTGCTCTCTGCAGCTACTCCGGGGGTCCCAACCCTCCTCAGGGCGGCATGGGGATGAGCTCGCACACCCGTCCACCGGGCGACTTCACGCAGCCCGCGGCCGCCGCCGCCGCAGCTGCCGTTGCTGCGGCAGCCGCCACCGCCACGGCGACCGCCACAGCAACAGTGGCCGCTCTGCAGGAGACCCAGAATAAGGACATGAACCAGTACGGACAGGTACGTCGACTCCCCTTGACCTCCATTTGACCTTAAACCTTTCAATGACCTCAGTTCTCTTCTTGCAGATGTGTTCGTCGTTTCAAATGGGTCAGGCGTACAACAGCCAGTTCATGAACCAGCCCTCGGGACCACGAGGACCCCCCGGAGGGATGAACCCGGCTAACATCGGGTCGGGCATGAACAACCCCAACATGAGCGGACCCCCCATGGGCATGAACCACGCCAGAACGCCGGGGATGTCGCCTTTCGCCGCCCACGGGCAGAGGATGCCGCAGCAGGGGTACCCTGGTGGACCCCGGCCAGGGATGCCCATGCAGGGGATGAAGAGGCCGTACCCCGGGGAGGCATACGGGGGTCAGTACGGGCCGAACGGTCAGTTCCCGCCACAGCAGGCCCAGTACCCATCCTCCAACCCCTCCAGACCTCTGCCGTCACCAAACTATCCGGGGCAGAGGATGCCGGGGCAGCAGGTTCAGGGGCAGTACCCGCCGGGGATGCCCATGAGCCAGTACTACAAGGTTTGTTGGAGAAAAAACTACGTTCTGTCTTCACACGTCTTTAAACTTATGAGTGCATTCATAAAATGATGTCAGAGGAGAAAAATACTTAGACTTGAGATGATAAGAAAACATTGGAAGTTTTAAAAAAAAAATTTAAGAAATATTTAAAGGAATTTTAAATTTAAATGGTGGTATTACAATAAATGAAATAAGCTTAAAGGGCAAGTAATCACGAAAACCCAACTTTCCTCATCATGACAATGTTGGAAGTTATTACTTTATAAAGTTCTCCACTGTCTGAAATCTTGGCAAACGAGAGGTTACAAGAGCATAATAATGGCTTCACTCCTCCTCCAGCCAGCTGTAATCACGCCCGGCTTTGTTTATACAACAAGTTCCTCGGAGGTGAAGACTTCCGTGAATGATGAGATGCTGTGACGAACCTCCATTCTCGACTAATCACAGCAGAGTGGCATAGTTATGATAAAACAAGATTTCAACTCCAAAGTGTTTTCAGTGGGCGGGGCTTAATCACATTTTCTAATGTAAATATTTAAATGAAAAGAGAGTTTTGTACAAACAGACACATACTGATGAGTACAATAGAGTCCAACATCTATTTAAGACACACTTAAATCAACACATTAGTTAAAGAAAAACCTCATGAGGACCAGAGTAGAAACTTTAATGGGCTGTGTGTGTTTCTACAGATCTAGGGCTAAAAGTTGTCTTTCATTCAGCAGGAAGCCTTCAATGTTCAGAACAGCAACTTCTCCGGTGGTGGATATTCGTACGGTCAAGGAAACGGGGTACGTTGTGTTACATGCTTGTATGACCAACAAAAACTAATTCATCATGAATTATCTCAAATCATTTACCAACCTTTAATCATTCAACTTTATATTGTTGCAGCCCCCGAGACCCGGAAACTACCCCCACTCCCCAGTCCCGGGGAACCCCACGCCCCCCATGACCCCAGGAAGTAGTATCCCTCCTTATCTGTCGCCAAACCAGGATGTGAAGCCTCCGTTCCCTCCTGACATCAAACCAAATATGACAGCACTTCCTCCCCCTCCATGTGAGTCCACACAAACTTCATGTATTTATGAACGGAAGTTTTTAATTGTTTTTGTTTATTTTCAGCGAACCCAAATGAGGAGCTGCGGCTGACATTCCCGGTCCGGGACGGTGTCGTGCTGGAGCCGTTTCGATTGGAGCACAACCTGGCCGTCAGTAACCACGTCTTTCACCTCCGACCCTCGGTCCACCAGACCCTCATGTGGAGGTCAAGATCACAATCTATTCAAACGTCAATATTTTTAGTTTAATTGAGTAAAAATTCTGATCGATTTCTCCTCCTGCAGGTCCGACCTGGAGCTGCAGTTCAAGTGCTACCACCACGAAGACCGGCAGATGAACACCAACTGGCCGGCGTCCGTCCAGGTCAGCGTCAACGCGACGCCGCTGACCATCGAGCGCGGCGACAACAAAACCTCCCACAAGCCTTTGCACCTGAAGCACGTATGCCAGCCGGGGAGGAACACCATCCAGATCACGGTCACGGCCTGCTGCTGCGTGAGTCTTCTCCTCCCCGTAAAAACCTCTCCGAGACTTTCATTATCCTCCGCTGACGGCTCCTCGTCCCTCGTGCAGTCGCACCTGTTCGTGCTGCAGCTGGTCCACCGGCCATCTGTGCGCTCGGTCCTCCAGGGACTCCTGAAGAAGAGGCTCCTACCTGCCGAGCACTGCATCACCAAAAGTGAGTCTTTAATAAAAAAGCACAAACGTCTTTAATTGCACGACACAGTCGGTAAAAACCCTCTGGTTTCTTCCCTCACCTCCCAGTCAAGAGGAACTTCAGCAGCGTGGCGGCGTCAACGGGCAGCACCACCCTCAACGGCGAGGACGGCGTGGAACAGACGGCCATCAAGGTGTCCCTGAAATGTCCCATCACCTTCAGGCGCATCCAGCTGCCCGCCAGGGGCCACGACTGCAAACACGTGCAGGTCAGTTGAGGGACGAGTCGGGAGTCGCACGTTCTGACGGGAGAGAATGCTCAAGAGCACTAAGGCTAATGTCTTCTGCAGTGCTTCGATCTGGAGTCGTACCTGCAGCTGAACTGCGAGAGAGGCACGTGGAGGTGTCCTGTATGCAAGTAAGTCGGCTCGCCTCAGGTTTGAGTTTTACTCGTGAAAAAAGTTCCCTATGTTTGGATTATTTTCTCATTCGTTTCCTCTGAGCACAGCTTTAAGAAATGATGGGTGAGGTTTATGTGGCTTCATTTCAATTCAATGCAATTAAATATTATATTAATTTAAATCCATTTTTAATCATATTTTCTTTTGCTTTAATATAAAGTAAATTATACACTTAATGTGGGTTGAGTATCTTATCTTATCTTACTAAACACATTAAACAGTTAGATTAATCACGATGATACATTAATCTGCGTTAAATATAAAATTTGAAAATCCCCACTTCAAGTCTGATACGTCCCTTAAGACTACCAGAGTGGCTTACTATTGTTTAAGGTTAACTAACTGTTGACTTGAGTGTGTCTTAAATAGATGTTGGACTCTATTGTACTCGTCAGTATGTGTCTGTTTGTACAAAACTCTCTTTTCATTGAAATATTTACATTAGAAAATGTGATTAAACTTAAGGGGATAATTCTTGTTTACCATAACCACACCCACTCCGCTGTGAAGAAACGGTGACCTGAATAGCTCCCGTAATTCTTTGCCGCCCAACAAAACCAATAGCTGTCAATCACTTGTAATGTGGAGCCATAGACGTAGAATTTAAATTCAGTTTTGTAGCGACCAATCAGAGGTCACTAAATATAGAAGGGTGTAGAAAGGTGCGATAGGAGTGTTTGGTTCTGTGGTTTTGTCGAAGACGATCTGCTGT
This sequence comes from Callionymus lyra, assembly GCF_982586985.1. Lineage (NCBI taxonomy): Eukaryota > Metazoa > Chordata > Actinopteri > Syngnathiformes > Callionymidae > Callionymus > Callionymus lyra. The sequence continues at coordinate 21,361,329 of NC_141828.1, read as the reverse complement.
TGAAATGAATCAGCTGTTTGTTACAGTGTGATCAGAAACTAGTGGATTTGTGTTTACATATATTTGAAGTACTGCAAATTAATTTTTGTTTATCATCAGCAAAAGTGTTGTTAATGTTATCAAAGAACGTCCTCATGCTAACCAAACGAGTAAACTGACAATCATCGTTCATGGCTTCTTTTCTGGTGCAGCAAAACGGCTCTGCTGGAGGGTCTGGAAGTGGACCAGTACATGTGGGGAATCCTCAACGCCATCCAAAAGTAAGCTGCTCTCATTCATCAGCAGAAGGACCTTTTTTATTTACGCGTTGAAACCAACACGTCTGTCCCTTTGGAAACAGCTCGGAGTTCGAAGAGGTGACCATAGACCCCACCTGCAGCTGGAGGCCGGTGCCCATCAAGTCGGAGCTGCACATCAAAGAGGACCCCGACGGACCGCTGGCCAAGCGCTTCAAAACCATGAGCCCGAGTCAGATGACCATGCCCAATGTGATGGAGATGATCGCCCAGCTGGGGCCTGGACCCGGTCCCGGCTCTGGACCCGGTCCCAACTCGTATCCCCACAACCCTGGACAACATGCAAGTGGAAACGGAGATTATCCAGGATCAGGTGGGAACGGTTCGAATCCACCAAGATCACTTTTGAAAACTCAAGGACGTCGCCACTGACCACTGCTTGTTCTGGTCTTCACAGGAAACGTGTATCATCACAGTCAGGGGAACTTTGACTTCCCTCACGGGACCCCCACGGGTGGCGGACTTGGCGGAGGTGTGGGGGGAGGAGGAGGCGGGGGTCCTCCCCTGAACGACTTCATCCACGGACCTCAGCTGTCTCACCCTCCAGACGGTCCCAACGGTCTGCTCCCCCCGGACAAGCCTCTCAACCACGGCATGAGTGACCCGGTGGGTTCACGACACGATCGTTTTTTGCTCATGGGCTCATGTCGCAGCTGCTTGTTTTTTATCACCGGTTGTTGACGTGTCGTTCTCTCTCCCTGCAGATGTCTCATCCCGATCAGTCCCACAATCCCATGCAGCATAGCTTGCACGCTTCCCCTCACCCCGGCGGCCAATCGGGACCTCCCTTGCATCACGGCGGCCAATCGGGGCCCTCCTTGCACCACGGCGGGCAGTCGTCGCAGCCACGCCAGTCTCAGCAGCAGCAGCAGCAGCAGCAGCAGCAGCAGCAGCAGCAGCAGCAGCAGCCGGGCCAGAACACACACCCCCACTCTGACCTGAACTTCAACCCCTCCTCAGACGGGCCCATGGGTCCGGGAGCCCAGGACATGCCGGAACCTTCGCTGGACGTAAGTGGACCCGTGTGCCGCTTCTTTTATTGAAACCAAAAACTCTTTCAGTTCTGTGTCAATGCTTCTGTTTTTTTTTACTCATCAATAAAATACTTTTATTTAGTCATTTTCACACTGTTTTTTATCGCGTCTTCACTTGGTTATTATTCACAAAAACTGATGTCATTTTATTCAAATTTTAGTGAATAAAAATAAAGTTTTAGTTTTATCAAAAAAAACATTCACAATAAACAAATCTTATTTTAAATGTATAGTTTAAATTCGCTTTAGCTTCCCTTAAAAAGATTAATCAATTTTCATTGGTTTTGTATTTTAAATTCATAGTTTAAATTCAAGTTAGCATTAGCTTCCCTTAAAAAGATCAATCAATTTTCATTGGTTCTAAGCTATGGGCAATAAAACGACCTCAGGGGCCACACTATATAACATGACTGTTGTGAGGGGCCACAAATATGATGGGAAAACTTCTCGCAACAAGAAAAGTACAAATGATAACATAAAATAAATCCAAATATGCCAATAAAATCGTTAATAAAAATAATAATAATAAATAAAGGCTATTTTTTTCCAAAAGTATCTATTTTAAGAGGCAATAAATAGCTACGAAAAAAGCCAAAACAAAGAAGAAAGTTACATTTAGAGTTAATACAATAACGAATACATCAATTCATTGTCATGCGTCATAAATATTCCACATGTTTAAATAAGATAAGTTACTATAACCTCGTGAGCGCCACATAAACACAGTGACATGCGGCGTTAGCTTGTTAGCTCTCTGCTGACCAAAGTGAGGGAACCAGTGTAGCATTAGCACGTAGCTAAATGCTAGTAGCCTTGAATGTGAATAAAATTAACGTTGTCTGTTATTCTTCCAGCTGTTACCGGAGCTAGCAAACCCGGACGAGCTGCTATCGTACCTGGACCCGCCGGACCTCCCCTCCAACAGCAACGATGACCTTCTCTCCCTTTTCGAGAACAACTAGCCCTTTATTTACCTCCTCTGACTGACAGACTGTCCGTCCACGAGACACGTCACTTCCTCTGCGCGAGCTCACGTGTACAGGCGAACAGGAAGCTGCTCCAAAGAGGCTTTTCCTTGTAAAGATTCCACGCACCAGTTGAGCCGCAGAAGGATTCGTCTGCAGCGCCCGGCACTAAAGTGATATTATATATAAATATATACATATATTTGTGACTTTTTGGACAGAAAACTGTGCAGCTAAAAATTATCATGTGTAAAGTTACACAAACAGAGACAAAAAAGCCGCCGTCGGCGCCAGGACAAGTGTTGTAGCTTTTTTTTTTCTACTTGTTTTTATTCTCTTTTTTTTCAGACGTGTTCTTCCAAAACAATGACTTGAGTGCATGAGAAACTTCGACCGGAACCTGGAGGAGAATCAGATCCAGTGGATGTGTGTGTTTTGTTGCGTCAAAAAAAGGAGACGATTGAAAGAGCAAAGAATTTCAACTCCCTCTCTCTTCTTCTGTGGTATCAATGTGTCGCTCAAGCTCGTCCTCAAGTGTGCCAACAGGTCCTCGCCCCCCGTAAACGATCCATATTTATTCTTTTCTCATCGTCTCACCAAAGTTCTCTCTTTTTTTTTCTTTCTTTTTTTCAATAGAACTTCTTCTGTTCCTTCTGTTGTTGCTCGACTGCATGACCCAACAGTGTTTCTAGCTGTTGTAAATAAGCGTTGTGAGTATTTCTGTGAGCGTACAGTGACGTACCTTTCTCTTAGCGACATGGTACCCCCCAAAACACACACATTCACCGCCGCACTCACACACACACACACACACAAGCCTAATGTTGTCACAAGTGTGTTTCTCCGTCACACCGCTTCCATTTATTTGATACATTTCTTACAAGAGACAAATGATTTTTTTTTTCTTCATATGAATGATGTCGCCACTTTTGGAGCTCATTTAAGAATGTAGAAAAAGAGGGTTAAACTTTATATTCACTGTCGACTTGATTTAAATTAGAATTAAAATCATTGCATCTACAATTGCTAAAAAATATATGAGCAAAAATGCTAATAACAAAATCTATTCATACATTTTCTACTGCTTAAGAAAGGTTTCGTCCTCCTAGAAACATCTAGAAGAACACTCTCGGTCTCTTAAACAAGTCCTGGGTCTGACCCATGTCTCCCCCCAGTGGAACAGAGCACCCCGGGTGAAGAGAGCCACATCAACCGGCCTCTCAATGTAGAGAAACGGAGGTTCTACTCCGAGTCTCTCGTAAATGACTGAGCTCTTTAGACGGAAAAGGTGCATTTGGTTCACGAGAATCTTCCATCTTTTGGTCACAAACTCAGTGACGGTAGGAACTTGGATCTGAGTTTTAGACGAAAAATTTTAACAACTTTTATCAAACAGAATTGTCGAGGGCCAAATCCGGTCTATGAATTTAATTTTATCGGCCCGCAACATTCAGAAGATCAACAGTTTTCCAGCATGCAGAAATACTTCTCTGTGCTTCAAGAAGCACCTTTTTGTGTTATGATGTGAAGTGATAATGTTTTTAAAACACTGAACACGAAGATGCTATAATAATGAGAAATGCTTAGATTTTAAATAAATGGACATGATATTTGGCACATGAACTTAATCTTATAAAGTGTGATCCACACATTTTTAGCCCCCAATTCTTTTTTCTTACGTCACTTGTGAAGATATTTATCTATTTTCATCCCATTTTCTATCCCTTTTTTTTAAGTTATTATCTTTATTCATCCAGTACAGACAAACATCCTATACAGTTTTTTTATTTTTATTTTGTAGATTTGTTGTTCAAGAACCAAACATGGCGCTTTGACTGATCTGTGGTCGGAACGATCATTTGTTGACGATGCACTGCCGCATTTGTTTCGATGTACAACACTCACTATGTCATGACATTTTTAAAAATGTACCGAGGTCAAAGTCTACGCTGAAGTTTGTAAAATGAAAGAGCCGTGTCGGCGAATTCGAAGAGAAAAAGTATGTAAATAGTGTAAATGACAAATAGAGACACATTAACAGAAATGTATTCAGTTTCTCCAGGGGGAGTGTGCATAGTGTATTTAGAATTTGTAAAGCTTGCATCCTCCTGTCAGACCTTGAACTGGGAAAAATGTGTTTGGATTGTGCTTACCTCGCTAACCACGCCTGTTCATTCATGTAAGATACTTTATGTACGCCTCCACGAGAAAAACCTTTTCCTTTGTGTAATATTAAACTTCTGTGTATTTCTCTATTACCTGTGTACTTTATCCTAAACGGTGCTACAAAATTTCAGCGGAAAAAAAAGATCAGAGTCTGGAGCTTCATATCGGTTTTTCCAAATTTAGTTTGTAAACGAGAATTTGTACATTTTTATGCAATTTGGAAGCGACTGGCACATCTAGTGTCGGTGGTCTCTTTAGTTTTGTACATCTCTCTACAATCACTTCATAAAACCTTGTGATTTTTAGTCTTGCAAACCTGTATGTAGTTAGATGACGTGACGTCCTACTATTTATCTAATAAATATGTATTCAGACGAACACATCACATGTCTTCTGTGTCTCTTGACATCAGTTGGTACGTGCAAGATCCATAGAACACGTAAAAGCCTAGAAAACAAAATTTACTTTATGTGGGTCTTTTTTTTTCACCTCAAATGGCAGCAGTGTTCGTGAGCAAGGCGAGGAGCTAAACCAATTCTTTACATGATGATGGTTGTGGATGCAGGAATTCTGTGATTTTCACTTTTCAAACCGTCCTTTCTGAACTGAGCCCATCACAAAACATTTTCACACTTTCAGCACATTTAAAATGGATTCCAAACACTTTTCTGACATCTTTAGTAAACCTTGCATTCGTTTTACAAATGATTAAACATGTATAATAAATCTTATTTCCAGATATTCTCAAATAAAAGGCTCATTATCTAGTTGGTTTGATGAACACTAACACTAGTTTACTTTGAGTAGCACTTCAACTACTCACTTGTACTGTGTGTTACTTTATTAGAATAGAATAGAATTTAACTTTATTGTCATTGTACATGTCACATTTACCCAGAAACAAAATGCAATTTGCAACCATCCAGAAGTTCTTTAGCAAGAATATAGATATAAATAAATTAGAAACCGCTTTAAAGGATGTGAATATAAATATACGTATATTACAGAGACACGTGAGTTTAAATGTGATTCAGATGTCAAGAGGCAGAGTTTAGGAGCTAGTCCTGAAGCTCCTCTAGCGCCTCCCAGAGGGCAGGAGGGTGAACAGCCAGAATTAACATTATGGCGCCAATTTTACCTCATCCTTCTCGTCCAAAAACACAAACTTAAAAACATCCAAACACCTCCAAACTGCTCGTCTGTAGTTTCCATCTTTTATTGAAGCCTCAACATGAGAAATTGTTCAGAAAAAAAAATCAAACAAGTCTATATTTAAAGCTTGTTTTTAGCAGAAGCTAAAAGGCTAGCTTCGTTTACAGACAGTAAACACTGTGAGCTGTGATGATTGTTATTGTGTATTTATGGAAACAGACGAGGATCCTCAGCACTGACTTTGAGAAACACCTTCACCGTGTTTTACATCTTCATCTGGAGAGTCATGTCGCTCCTCTCCCTCCACAACACTTATAGAATGATGCTGCTGATGGAGTTGGTTATAGATCGACTATAGGCCGAATAGAAAATAGATATTTGCATTTAACTTCGTTCAAGCATCGAGTCACAACATCTTCTTCCAGGGTTTTAAGAAACTATCAGTTCTTTACTGAGTCATAACATAAAATAAGACATACATAATAATACAAATGTTACACACAAAAAAAAAATTCAGACTCTGTGAAACACAAGGTTCTTAACATGGATGCATTTGTTTTTTTCTTCGTGAGGAGTAGAAGTTATAGGTTTAGAAATAACATTTGCAAATTGTGTTAGTGGATCAAGAGAACTGTGTGATAAACACAAAGGTATACATACTAGAAATAAAGGCATAATATAAACATTACACAATGTAATAACACTTCTTTTTTTTACAATAATTGGCACTAAAAGGTTATAAAAAGACGATAACATTAAAACATTTATATGGAAAAACACAATGTACAAGTCTTGAAGATGTCAGGTTTATTGGCTAACTGAGATTGTTGTAAGTAAGTAAGTAATTTGTATTTATATAGCGCTTTGAAGTGAGTTTCACACACCAGGACTCACTAAACAAGTTTTAGCTACACTCAGTTCAAGGTGCTATCGACATCTAAAAGGTTTGTTCTACTGATAATTTAGAGCAAGAAAAACAGTTTCACTTCTGTTGAGATCACTGCAGTCAAATCTTCAAAAACACGACCAGATTCCTGTTTGTTTTTCTGAATCTATACAATGATAATCACAAGCTACTGTAGGTTCAAACTGACACGAAAATACTATACAGTAGTAATTTAGTAAGACTTTTATGTAAACCATTCATTGTGTAGTCAAAATGTCACCTGAAACACAAGACAAACGACTCAGAATCTAAAGTACAAACTGGCTGATGAATGTATCTAAAACGAATACAGTTTGAGTAAACCTAGTATTTGTGTAATTGAGCAGTTAATAACTTTCTAAATATAAATAGAGCGCCTTTAAACGACCCTGCGATTTTGCAACTGGCCACCAAGTGTCGCTGTTTCTGCCCTCCCCGCGACCATGACTACCTGACGTCACATGTCAACATTAGCCTCCTCGCCGCGGCTCATGTCACCACCATGTTTCAGTTAAAAAACCGTATAAGATACAGTCCAGCGGGCATCGCTGCAGCCAGAGCGTTTTCTTCCAGGCCTTCTCTAAACCCGGTGGTTTTCCTGGACGTCGAGGCGGACAATGAGCCTCTCGGGAGGATTGTTATCGAGGTAGCTTGTGAGCTAATGTTAGCATGTAGCATTACATCAACCTCACGTTTTCTTCTTCTTCTTAGTTAAATGCGGACGTCGTTCCAAAAACTGCAGGTTTGTGAAGTTCCACGTGCAAGAAGTGCATTTGTTTGAGCTGTGAATGTTTCCACAGAGAACTTCAGAGCTCTGTGCACATGGCAGCATGGATTCGGGTTCAAGGGGTCAGTGTTTCACAGGATCGTCCCAGAGTTCATGTGTCAGGTGAGGATGTATCACCTGTGTTCACCTTATGACCCACATACAGGTACTTATGACAGTAACTTTTATCAAGGAAGTTAGATGATTCACATGATTTTAATGTCGAAAGAAACTTGCTACTTTTATTTTGACAAGGATTGATGCTACTAATAAATCAACATCCTGTTTACAACGTTTATGTTGTGTAATGTTAAAGTACCATCACATGACATTTGAGTTTGTTTTTTAACTCATTTTAGGTTTTATGACTCTCCAAAATCCTGAGCCCATTTGAGTTCCTCACAAGACTCACAATATCTAGTCAAAAACTTTGAGACATGTCTGATGACTTTAAAAGTTATAAAGTCCGAAATATAGTAAAAGGGCAACTAATGTAAAAACCCATCATTCTTGACTCACATGTTTCAAATGTTGAAGTCTTCCTCTCCAAGATGCAGTAAGTCTCTCATCATGACCATGTTTTGAACTTATTACTTTATAAAGTTCTCCTGAATCTGGGCAAACGAGAGGTTATGAGAGCCTATGACGTAATAATGGCTTCACTCCGCCTCCAGCCAGCTGTAATCACGCCCCGCTTTATTTATAAAACAAGTCCCTTGGAGATGGAGACAAACCTTGATGCTTGACCAATCACAGCAGAGTGGGCGTAGTTAAATTAAACAAGATTTATTCTCCAGAAAATCAGTGTTTTCAGTTGGCGGGGCTTAAGATAAGTTTTGTACGAACACACTTATTACACAATATATGTCCAAAATCTACTTTTTGAGTCAAATAAACACATTATTTGCCCTTTAAAGATAAATTATATTTAACGTCTAAAACCATGATTGCTCTCAGGGAGGAGATTTTACCGACCACAACGGAACAGGAGGAAAGTCCATATACGGGAAAACGTTTGGAGATGAAAACTTTAAACTGAAACACACCGGAGCAGGTAAAATGATCTTAATGAAAATTAATGAACAAGTGGAAACAAATATATAAGTCTTTGTCAACAATTCTCAGAACAATTTAATCTCACGTGTAACTAAGTAAATAATGATCAGTTGTTTTTCTGGCTCATGATGTCATTTACCTTTAAATCTGGACAGAAGCACGTACAAAGGCAGGTGCACATTATCCTACTTGTCCACTAGAGGGCATCATTAACTTAATCAAAAGTGTGTTTTGAAATGCTGATTGACCTATTTTACTCTGGTTTGTTTTAGGGAAGTAATAATACTAAACATAAGACACCGTTATAACCGTTGTTGTGCTCTAGGAACACTCTCAATGGCTAATTCAGGCCCGAACACAAACGGCTCCCAATTCTTCATCTGCACGACCAAGACTGAGTGGTGAACTACACTTTAATAAGATGTTTTAAATTATTTTAATTCCTACAACTCTCACTGTGAGTGCTTCTTCTTCGGCAGGCTGGATGGGAAACATGTGGTGTTCGGGCAGGTGAAGGAGGGACTGGATGTCGTGATGAAAATGGAAACGTTCGGCCTCCATGACGGTGGCGTGTTGAAGAAGATCGTCGTCACAGACTGCGGGGAAATCAAATGACGATTTCTCTCATGATGATGATATTATGAGCTGTTTTCCAGCATGTGAAGCTCGGACTGGAGTACCCGGAGAAAACCGGCATGAACTCATGAAGAAGCAGAGCAACATGTGAGGGATTCATTCTGAGCTGGATTTAAAGGAACCAGGTATATTTTCTTGAACACCACGAAAGAAAAACAAAGACTGCCATAAATGACTGTTTGCACTGTTTATGAGCCTTTTATGTGTTTTAAACTTTATAATCACTCAAATTTAACAATATTTTATGAGCATCTCACTGATTATCATCTTAGTAAAGACTGTCACTTCATCTTTAACCTTTATTTATATTCTTTTATAACATTCAACTTGAGTAAATAAACGACTTCTTCATCTGTTGAACCTTTGCTGTCCACTTTCGCTGACCCTGCAGCTTTTCAAGCATCCTGGAAACGATCCAGCTGCTTTATTTAGACCCCGGCAGCACTTCCTTTCCATCAGGCCGGGAAGTGGCGTCACCTGAAGCCTTCCTACAGTAGATGTTGATTGAGGACGAGAGGTTTTTGCAGAAGCCACTGAAGACAGAGTGATAGACACGATTAGCTTTCTCTGTATTAAAGGCTGTATATGCAGACAGAACAGAAACTGATTTTTTAATTCAGTTGCTCCACCAGAGGGCGCTGCAGCATTTACTGCTCCAGTAAATAATCACAGATTTATTTATATATTCAAATATAGTAGAAACATGTACATAATGAAATAAAAACTCTGTGCCAGAATGTTTTGAATCCTTAAGTTGCTGGTCTAGTTCCTAAAGAACATTTTTCTCTGCTCTTTCCACACATCATGACTGAAGACGCCTGTCAATCTCTCGCCACATTCTTCTGTCAATCATGACCCCAGGATACTTCCATCTGGGAAGTGTTCCACGTCAACCTTGACAGACATCCTGCTCTCGCTCTTGAGTGAGAGCCATGGTCTCAGACACACGATCCAGGCCCATAATCATCAGGGATGCACTTGTATGTAAACATGAATTCACAAACACGCAGAAGGATCCATTTATAAAATACTTCTCATCAGTTAAACATCTGTTTTATGACCATTTTTTTTTGCATCTAATGTCCACTTGGAGAAGGTTCTCTGGTGCCCAGCGAGGCGGGGACGTGTCTGAGCGCCAGAGACTGGGTGGTGCTGCTTATCGAGGTAATACTTTGTGAAAGTAAATAATGAAGCGACGTGAAAAAGCAGCTCTGGCCTCTAAACGAAACCATATGCACACTGACCTTCCAGCGTTTGTTTGAATTCTCCGATTACATTGTTGCCATAGAGACTTTTCAGCGCTCGCTGTGTTTGAGCTCCGAGATGTTCTAACAAACTTGATATAATTTGGGTCGCCACCCTCTGGTTTGGATTTTGGGGTTAGGAATGCACGTTCAACACGCACACTTGGCCGCGGGGCTCGGAGGTCTGAGCGCCGGAGCTTCTCGACGATCGTTGGGCTGCAAAGGTCGACTCAACACGGAGCGACCGTCCTTCTCCTGTTTTGCTTTTCCTGTCAACACTTGGGAGTCGCGTCGGCTCCATGTGTCTGATGTCTCTCTTCACTTCGCTTGACACTTTTCCCAAATGTTGTGAAACGGAGAAGCAAACCACGATCCTTCTTTCCCACTCCTTCACATTAGCAGCCTGAATTGAACTAGTCACATGTTATTCTGAATATTGACTGATTGTTGACTGATTTTTATAAGGTCAAAGTTCACTACAACTTTTTTAATAGAGTAAAATATGTAACAATAAAATCATCTGGTAGGATATGTCTTGTATTGTTCAGTTTAACTTCACTAGATGAAACAAAAAAAGTTTAATTTAAATTACCTTTGTCTGCTTAAATAACTTGACCAGTTGGGTCAGTTGAGCATTTTTAACTCGGACTCTTAACTTTTTCGCTTTTATCCAAAAACCTGTCGGAATGTTGAACTGCTGGAAATGCTATTATTGTAGAGAGTAATTTAATCTGACTTGTGTTTTTGTTTTTAGTTTTGTTCCAAGTATTAAAGTAATTTATCTCATCAGTGAATGAATATATACAAAGTCACTTTAAAAGGCAACTAATGTAAAAACCCAACTTTCCTGACTCACACATGTTTCAAATGATGAAGTCTTTCTCTCCAAGATGCAGTAAGTCCCTCATCATGATGATGTCTCCTCCGTCTGAAATCTTGGCGAACAAGAGGTTACGTGAGCGAGGTCTATTATGACATAATAATGGCTTCACTCCTCCAGCCAGCTGTAATCACACCCCACTTTGTTTATACATTGAGTCCTCTGGAGGCGGAGACTTCCATGATTGATGACGCGCAGTGACAAACGTTAATGCTTGACTAGTCACAGCAGAGTGGGTGTGGTTATGGTAAACGAGATTAACTCGCCAGAATATAAATATTTCATTGTAAAGAGAGTTTTGTAAGAACAAACAAATACTAATGAGTAAAATAGAGTCCAAGATAAATTTAAGACACACTTAAATTGACTCAAATTTGTTGCACACTAAAAAATGTTGTGCACTTTATTACTTAGGCTTTTGCTAACACTCTTTATTTTCTTTATTACTTTTTCCGACTGCAAAATACTTTTTATACATCAACTCCTTCTGACTATCCCTACAAATCCCTATATCATCAGCAAACATCATAGTCATAGTGACTTCTCTCGGATTTTATCTGTGAGTCTGATAAGTTGAACAATGGAAACTGTCGGAACAAGCTGACAGTTAATATTAGTTCATTTTTTTCATAGTCATTTAGTCATAGTCTGTCCCAGCTACTAGGGTAAGTGGCAAGGGGAACCCCTTCAGAGGTCACTTGAACACTCTCATCTAGAGTTAGATGATATCCGAGGGAGGAAACCAGAGTACTTGGTGGATGTACCTGCAGGCAGATTCTTAGATTGAGACTTTCATGATACATTTACGTTCAGTTAAAATATTTAATTTCAAATGAAATGGATTCGAGCACAGATGAATGTATCATTTGAATTCAAAGTCTAAACTAAAACCCACACAAAAACAGTTTAGTTGATTTTGACAGAAAGCAAACGCCTTCCAGTTTCTGGTAACAACCGTCGTGCCCACTCCAACGAATGAAACCACACCAACCATCCTTCCTAATTCAATATAACTTTTATTCATCTCACTCTCGACAGCACTAAAACGCGTTCTCCACTAACAAATAAGGCACATTTTGGAATGCCGTTTCATGGACATGAGAAACAGACGTGCGGTGGAAGACGTGATCCCCGCCCTCGCGTCTGCGCCCCGTCCATTGTAATTATGACATTATCGAAATATTCCATTACAAACATTTCAAAGTGACGACAAAGAACACACTCGACCACAAACACGCTACATTCAAAAAAACGAGTATTCCTACAATCTATCTTAACAGGAAATGAAATGCTTCATGGCTAAAAAAGAAACAACCTTTTGTTACATATTTAAATAAAGTTTACATTGCACTTTGTAACTCTTTAGAAACCAAACACATGCACATGCAAACTGTAAAATAGTTATTTGTCTCGCACACGCTAACGTTTTTATAATAGTTTCTCGTTGTCGCTGTTGTCAGCAAACTACATGTCACAGTTTAATAACAGTGGTGAGTATCCGTCAGTAAAAAGAAAACACATCTTCAGGTTACACACAAATGAATACATGTGATTACGCTTCATCGATATATATGGCAAAGGGTTAACACTGTGGGTTATTTCATAACAAGAAACAAATAATACAATGGCTTATAAATGTACCAACATTTGTTTGTTTTTTTTAATAATATTCTATGTAGACAACAATATTTTCCTTCACGTGTAACTTCTGTGCATATTCTATACAAAATAAGAGTTGTAGAAAAATTCTTCCATAAATATTTCTGCAGGATAATACCTTCGGTTATTGTAAAACTTCACCCAAAAAATTCAAAAACAGACTCCCAGTTCAACAAGTAGGCCCTTCTTCACGCGCACGATATTGTCCGGGGACATCAAATATATACAAACGTTGTCGGGGAAATATCTCCGGAGCTTTTTTGCAGATCGCTTTTAAAAAAAAAATGTCAACATCTAGTTAGTGTTCTAAAATACACATCTTGTTTCATAAAAAAAATGTGTACTGCAAACTAGAAAAGTCAAGTATAATGTGATTCAAGGTTTCCTTATTCGACGGCTTTGCCATTTGAAATTGACCCGATCGCAGGATTTATCGCTACATCTCTTTAATCTCGCTCGCTGGCTTGTCAATCACGCTGATTTCTTCACGGTCAGGAGGCATCAGAACAACAGAGCCTGTTAATGTCACCAGCAATGATGGACAGACGGTATGGGAGGAGGAGGAGGAGGAGGATTAGGGGTCTTTAACGTTTTTTCAAAAACACCGTTGCAATTCACTGATCATATAAATGCCGTTTACCCAAAACAAAACCATGAGGTTTTCACATGACGGCTGCCCTGGACGTCGACACAGCGAGACGTTTGCATCACAATACGAATGATTAACATCATGTCTGAGATCAACGGTGCTCGTATAAGTTTCAATGTTCAACAACTGATTTGGTCCTTGGTCAGCGTCTCGAGTTGTCTCCATCAAATTCTAATGATTGTATGTTCAAGATTCTCGAAAAGTTATATTTTAAAACAGGAAGTCCTCTTTAACCATCACCCTTTCACATAAAAATATCCTTCCATTTTCACTTCATTTCTCCTCTTGAACGATGTACCTGTTCACTTGAGTGACACAATAACCTAATAAAGGGATTAATTGAGTGAATGTTAATATTTTTCATTGGTAATTTATGTATACTGTTGTTCAGGATGTAGTGTCGTCTAAACACCTGACTGGTACACTATTGCAACAAACTTACAATATACAATACAATATCTTATATATACTCTTACAATTCAATATCTGACTCTGTTATCCAGTTAATACACTGATATAATCTCTCACACATGTCGAGTAAACTTGATTATTAATGTATAGAATATTTTTAAACTGCTTTGGTTCACATCAGAGATATTGGCTCGTCTGGATTCACTCAATTATAAACAGAGGCTATATTAGCCATTTGTTCACTAGGAATTCTTGGATTTTTTTTTTCAGCTATTCCAATGTAACAGGACCAAGAAAAGTAAAATAATGACACTGAAGCATTAAGATATTAAAAAATGATCATGATAATGATTCAGTCGAGCCCTCATGAGATTCCTGTGAAGTTAGAAACTATATTAATTTATCAGTATCTCAACGACAAAAGATAGTTTTGCTAGTCTTCAACTACTAAACATTACTTTTTTACTTACTCTTCATAAACCCAAAAAGTTTTTTACCTCAAATGTAACCTTTTTTTATCCTCATTACAACATTCAACACTGTGACAACGTTTAACCATCATTCAAACCAATAAAACGACCTTTTCCAGCAGAAAAAAAGATACCACGATAACTTCCTGCAATTTCCCAAGTTACCTTCTCAGTACTAGCACCGACCAGAGCTAAATTAAAACCTACAAAAGTGACTCCAAGCGAAAACATTTATCAAAACATGTATTGTAGTCCAATATCAAGGTAACTCCAACAGGTTTTTACTCAAGTTATAAGACGAGTGTGAATCTTCTCAACCACAGTATTCATCGACTGTACATCTCCAGATGAAATTCCTACTGATGGTGACGTATACTTATGTCAGAAGACAAAAAATAAACAGTATGTTTGATACGCTTGTGTGGCCTTATCATTTTAACTGGTTACTAGGATAGTTGACTAATCTGAACTACCAAGAACTTCCTCCTGAAAATGGACTGTAAAAGCCTGACTTGCTAAAGTAGCCAAAATCATTCAATCATCAACATGAAATAATCATATTAATGCAACATTAATTCAATCATATCAACTCATTTTTAAACACAATGTTCTTCTCTTAACTTTCTCCGGCCCTTTTTAAACCACATTTCCTGATACCAGCTTCTCAAACTTCCAAGACTCTTATATAACGCACTGGGATAGCGAACATGGATACCAAGAGTCTAACAATATAGCACATTCAATAAGAGCTTGATAGACGCTCCAATATTCACCTGTGATGCGATGTTACCATTAAACAGAACCAAACCAGCCCACTCGGAGAAATCTCAATTAACCATGACCTTCTAAACAACCTCGAGTCACCAACATAAAATAATAAATCACAGCATGAGTTGATGGGATCCAAAATGGTTAGTTTTCCGCGAGCCCCAACCTCCTCCTCCCTCCGTTTTTTATCAGCTGTCCTACATAGTTTGGAAGACGGAACGTTCCTAAAAATGTTAACATCTTGCTTCGCTGGGATTGCCAAGGCACCGGTGTGTGAGAAGGAATATCTTTCCTACGATCTGCTGTTTGTTTTGAGGAGTTCTTTTTTCTTTTTTTTTCACCTAACCTTTGAAAAACTGGTGAGAATGTGACTCACTGCTGTCAGATCGCTGAGCTAACTGCTGACAGAAAACAGAAACTAGAGACTAATGACACGTGCTAAAACCACATGACCCTTCAGAAAGTTATTTTTCAGGGAATTACTCAAAATGTTGAATTTAGCCAAAGATTATCAATCAACCCTGATTCGAATTAGTTGCTCCTCTGTAATAAGACAAAATAGAAATGTTTCACCAGCAACATTTAGAGTCGTTTAAATGTCAGATGTTTTTAACTCGATCTATTTTGTTCCTTGTATTCAAAACAAAAAGGACTAGAATACTTTGGCATCACTCTGTTAGCTAGCACTGCAACATAAAACTCAAGGTAAAATTGAACTTCTCTTAAAGGACTTTTGGTTAAAAACAATGCATCACAGTTGTATTACAGATCATGCTACAAACAAGACAAGCCAGATGTTTGTGTTGCTATCAACAAACTCGCTACAGCACTAATTGGGCGTCATGGCGATGCCAAAATACTATTCATCACGAAAAGCAAAAACACTTGCGCTCAGGCAGACGGCAACACCAGGCACTAGCGGACAGATCGAATCTGAGGAGGTAAAGATCTAATACGAGTATGCATGTCCAGTTGGCACTTATAGATTCCTTCGATGTTCCACCAGAGACCCACGATATCTGTGAGCTCAGTGGGGAAAACGTTTTCCTGATGCTACTTGTTTATGCTAACACGCTAATAAGGCAGATGGCAACGCGCAAACACTATCGGCGTGCGCGCGCCACGCAACTAAACCTACAGTAGTTTCTAAAAAGACACCATTTTCAAGGTGGCGTACAAACATACAAAAGCAATATTTCGTTCTGTCCCTGTTAATTGCACAACTATACAAAACAAAACAAAATAAATAGGCCAAATGTTAGCGCGGGACGTCCAGCACATTATCCCTCAGTTCATTCACAGTTATTTAAACGTGCTGGTGACCCAGATGCGGACAGAAATAACCAAAAGGCCTTGTGAATGCTGACCAGTCCGCTCGGATATTCACTGGGAAATAAAAAAGGCATCTTTGTAAACATGAAGCCGACAACCCCAAACTGAGGTCATCGATTTGTTTCTGAATTAGGATTTGACACAAACATTGGATTCTTAATAAGAGCACTTGTTTTCTAATACTGTTCCACGGGACGGAGGCAAGTATTTCTGACACTTGAGGTTTCAGTGAAGGGAAGCGATCAGGGGGGGGGGGGGGGGAGTGTGGAGGTCTTGGATGAACACCAGCGTTGCCATGTGGCCAGGGTTGATTATTGCACCCGGCGACAGTAGTAGCCCAGGACTTTACATTTCTCGCACAGGTGTTGAGGGTGCTCTTTGCTCTGGTCAGAGACGTCCAGTCCATCCGGCTTCTCCAAGGGCCGCTGCAGACAAACAAAATCAACGGTCATTATAATTTAAAGCTCAGAAGATTGACTTGGTAGAGCACTTTTGAAACCGCTAGAGGATTATACATTACATGTGATGTCTATCCAGAATGTAACCAATCGTTTTTTATCACCCAAAGTTCATAGTAATAAGTCCCTTTTTTAGAGTTATAGACAAAAATGTTTGTTCATTTTAATGTAGCGACTGGAGCTCAGTTGTCTTTGTCCAAAAAAGACACTTAAAAACATCCAAATACCTCCATACTGTTCGACTGTAACGTCCATTTTGCATTGAAGCCTCGACATGAGGAATCGTTCAGAATACATTTAAATGTGTTTGTAGCGTAAGTCTCTCAGCTCCAGCTTCAATTCTCATTGAAACACAGAGTCAGCGTTCAAGATTTACGTTTATGGCCTGGCGTCCTAAATCTTGCACTGACACTTCCAATCCGTGTCAATGTGGATACAATTGTAGCTGGAGTTGAGGGACCCGGAGTTTCCGCTACAAACAAACTTAAAATATCGACTTGTTCTTAATGTTGAGGCTTCAATACAAGAGGACGAGCACTGTGGAGGTATTCGGGTGTTTTTAAGTGTGTCTTAAAAACAGAAGGCGAAGACAACTGAGCTCCTGTCGCTTCAATAGAAGAACAAATATGTCTATAACTCCTAAATGGAACAGATTACTCTGAACAAAATCTCAATCATTAGATTAGATTTTGTATGTACTTGTTTTGTGTTTGCTTTAATTTACAATCAGTAAGTGGTAGACAAGGTGTCTTGCTTGGTTAGACCAGAAGTACCTCAGACTTATCATGACAAAGACAAACGTCCCAAGATAATGGTTGTTAATTTCTAATGTCCTTAGTCTTGACTATTTCAAAGTAGCTCAGGCGAATGTCTTCACCCCTGATTTATATGGTTGACTTTAACTGGAGCAATAATAAGCCATTTGTCTTTGCTCAATAAAAGTCTAGATCACTCCTTTTTTTGTGGTCCTCACTTCCCCTTATTTAGTTTAATCCAGTTATGTTCCCGGACATGCTGGGGAGGATAAGGGGGAATTCCGAGCAATAACAGGGAATCTAAACAAAAATGCCGCCCAGAGCGTTGGACCAAAACAATCACATTTTCAACTATTACGAGTCCAATTGGTTAAATGTTGAGGGCTTTTGTTGTTGTTAACTGGCCACTACTTTTGGGCAACAATTCAAGCCTACAAAATGACAACATCAAATAAATCGTAGATATGTCACATTTAACTGAAATTAGATCCAGAAACAGTTCGAGTGGAAATATTAGCAAAACTTCTGGGTTTCTTGGAGCCGTTTTATGAACATAGGGGAATCCACTCTGAGCCAGCAGTCTGGGCGATTGTTTTAACTATTCTGCCTGGAAATGTTTTATTTCCCATCAATTGTTTTTTTTTTTTTAAATATCAACCTCATTTGAGCTTTTCACCAAACACTTCATATATTACAGAAGAAAAGGGGTCAGTGCAGGTCAGAGCCAGGAGATTTCCCCTGCCACCGAGTCCGCCAGGAAGTGTTCAGACTTCATTAACGCTCTGTCTGAGACATTGTGTCCCCGTAGGTTTATTGGAAAATATTGAAGTGAGTTACTAGACTGAAGTGTCCTTCAGCAAATCTGTCCACCCTCTGAAGTCTGGGCTCTTGGTTTCCCCCCCATAGTCAATAAAGGTACCATTGGATTAGGAATGTCTGGCATTAGAGGAGGAGCCATAGATCGTTTATTTTAAAAGGTTTAAGTCAGAGCTTTGTCTCAGGGAAAGATACATTCTCAGACCAATACCAAGATGGAGACAGACACTCACTTCCTGGATAATAATCAGCGACATAGCTCTAGCTTTGTTGCACAGTTTACAGGAGATTATATGACATAAAACAATGATTTGTGTGAATCACTTTGAGAGCTTTTCCCTGATGTTTGGTCTTTATTGACGCTCTTATCCTAAAGTTGTCATGTAAAACTGAAACTCCACTTGAATGTCAGGATTGCTCATGGCACTTTTAAACAAAATAAGCGTAAATGTAGCAGTTTAATCTCCAGCGAAAACGATCAATTCTGGCGGAATGTTTGTCTAGTCATTCGAGGTTCCAGGGAAGTGACGTTTGGAGAAAATAACCCCAGACAAGGCCAGTCCAGCAGGTCATTATCTTACGTTGTAAGGTTTCAAAGTCAGTAATTTAAAGAGCAACTAATGTGTTGATTTAAGTGTGTCTTAGATAGATTTTGGACTCTATTGTATCATCACTGTGTTTATACAAAATTCTCTTTTAATTGGAATATTTACATATAAATGTAATTAAGCCCCGCTTTGTTTTATCATACCGACACCCACTCTTCTGTAATTGGTCGAGCATGGAGGTTTGTCACCACGTGTCATCAATCCCTGATCCCTCCACACTTGAGGGACTTGTTTATAAAGAAAGAAGCAGGGAGGTCTTCGCTGCTTCAGGAGGAGTGAAGCCATTATTACATCATAGTAGATGCGGCTTTCGTAACCTCTTGTTTGCCGAGATTTCAGACTTTATAAAGCAATTAGTTCAAAACATGATCATGATGAGAGACTTACTGCATCTTGGAGAGAAAGACTTCAACATTTGAAAGATGAGTGAGTCAGGAGAGTTGGGTTTTCACACAGTTACTCCACTAGGAGTTAAACTAGCAGTGAATTGACTAGTTAAACGTGTGGTCGTCTATGTCACCTTTTTTATGATCTACTCGTCTTGTCTGATTGTATCTCTTGCTCCGGGTCTTGAAACGCCTGGTTGACCTCGACCATGTTTGGATTAATCCTTCCCTCAAGGAAACGTTCAAGTATGTCCCTCTAGTCAAGTATATTTTTGTGGCTGCATATTCGTGTGAAGTGACTGTTAAGAATGATATTAGAACCATGATGGGACCACATGGCACAAATCCAGCGTAAAATGATCCACTTGATCCCAGCTAAATGCTCGTGGCTCGGTTCTTCCCCTGTTTAAAGCGACTCGTGTTTCATGCATATGGATGGGATTAAAAAACACATTTCATTTTTGTAAAGTTTTGCTTGGGAGTGCCCGGAGTTCTTTGATACTCGCAGACATGAAGGTCCTTGTAGAAAAAAAAAGAAGGGCGAGGGGAAATATGTTAAGATGGAGATGATGTGTATGCAGGGAATCTGCTGGCTGGTTTAAAGCGTTGCCACATTAAACAAGCGAGGAATTTCAATGCTATGAGATCTGAGTCACAAGTACTGGAGACTGAATACTGGTCAGAACTTTTTTTTATATAAAAATACAGTTTTAGTTGAACAAGGTTATATTTGCTGATGCTGTTTAATCAAGAATACAAATCAGATTAAAATGTCAACTGTCAAATGTCAACTCCAATAAATAAAATGTATTTACAATTATACCACAGCCTATTAGATTGTACCTTTACATATGGGTGTATATCCAGTACATATAGCATATATGTTTGTGTGTACATATATATAGATCTCTTACGAATACCATTCGGTACTAAACATGTTTACATTTTCACATATTAGTATCAGTAGTAGCTAAAAAAACAAAATTGTTGTTCAGTTTTTGTTACTGCAAGTGGAATTTCCCACATAGGAATAAAAAAATAAGGACTTTCCTGTCTTAGATTGTTTGGCACATAGACCTTGGATTTGTCCTCCCTGCTCCACCAGGAAATTTCCAAAATTAGATAGAAAGTGTAGAAGATACTTGGATCTCGATATCGAATTTATCTAGATATCTAGAAATCTAATATCGAATTAAATATAAAGAAAAACACATATTAATCTATCTTTTTAAACAATAATGTCTTTTTAAATAGATGTATCATATTTAATTAACTAGGCCACAATTCCTGAACATTTCTTTATGTAATAAGCAACACACAGTTTAAAAAAAAAATACGTGTGCAAAAAATCTAGAAAAAAAACAAACATGTCTCAAATATTAACATATCAGAAATGAGCAGGGATGGTGTTTAATATGATGTTTAAATATGATTAAGCCTCTACGGTGTTGAACACAACCTTTCAATTCTAGTTTATTTCTTTATGTGTCTCAATATACGTCACAGAGATGACTCGTTGAGATAAAATATCTCTCCTGCTGGAACATTTTTGAGGTTCATCCAAGCAGACGGCTCACAATAACCTTTAATCCTTCCTAGTGTTCCGGATAAATATAATTTCACCGTCATTTAAAGTGAGGGGGGATTTCTGAAAGTGTTATCTGATGTCTGTGAGCGATTAATGATCTTTTGTAAATCACCAAACTCTCCCCCCAACTTTTATCCTCCAGCGAAAGTAATTCGTTTATTTGCAGTTGGTTTATTACCAAAGAGGCAAAAGCAATTTGAGTTATATGACACCAACTTTATTTAAGCAAGACCATGTGTGAGTTTCTCGAGACAAACGCAGTCCCGGGGTCTGGTTCCTGTTAGTCCGGTTGCACAAACCTTCTGAGACTGTATTTCTCAGGGAAAGTAAAAGACTTCTTGTCATAAAGTGTTTGGAATCATCCTTAAATTGTCCATTACCTGTTTATGTGGGTAGACGTTGATGTGACACTTGATACATTCTTGTCCCATGTTGGCCCATGAGTTGCCGCTCATCCACTTCCTCTTACATTTGGGGCACTTGTACTCGCCAAAACATCTCTTCTTCCCCTGATAAGGTGTCAGGCCTTCCCCTTTAGGCCTCGCCTGTGAAAACAAAACAAGACGGATTGAGTCAAAACCAAAAATCATGTTTCAAAAACAAAGTCAAGGAAGATGGTGATTCAATAATTGGGCGGTAATGTGGCCCAAAGCCTCTTCCAGAGCGTGAGCAAAATCCAACAAAGCATTTCATATGATGTGATCTTAAATAAAGACCTTTTCATATATAATGTGTATTTGGATGGTAACCTGCAACAAAAGCTGTTATTAGATCTTTGTCACCAGAACTGCATGGGTCCCATTACTATGTAGTGAAAAAGGAATCTCTGTTTGAATGTGTATTTGACAGAAACTGGGCTCCAGGAACCAGAGGAAAGACTTGAAGTAGTAGCAGATGGACGGAGTAACACAATTGAACAAGACCATCAATCACTGCAGGCTTTTAATCTGAGGCCGCCCGAGTTCCTCGTCAGTCCAGATACAGTTGGCGACAGAACTTACAAGGTTGGTCATCAAAACAAACGTATACAAGTAATAATTCATATTTAACTTTTTTTGAAATATACTTTTGCATTAGTTTTGTGTAACTAATATGAAAACTCAACTCTCCTGACTCACTCACATGTTGAAGTCTTTCTCTCCAAGATGCAGTAAGTTCATCATTGTGACCATGTTATAAAGTTCTTCTCCGTCTGAAATCTGGGCGAACTAGAGGTTACGAGAGCAGAGTCCATTATGATGTAATAATGGCTTCACTCTTCCTCCAGCCAGCTGTAGTCAAGTCCTGCTTTGTTTATACAACGAGTCCCCTGGAGGTGGAGACTTCCTGGGTTGACAAACCTTGATGTTTGACCAATCACATCAGAGTGGGTGTCGTTATGATAAACAAGATTTCATCTCCAGAAAAACAAATTGTTTTCAGTGGGCGGGGCTTAATCACATTTTCTAATGTAAATATTTCACTGAAAAGAGAGTTTTGTACAAACAGACACATACTGATGAGTACAATAAAGTCAACATCTATTTAAGACACACAGTGAGACCAAGTGTTAAAATAAACAACATAAAATCTCATATAAATACTAAATATATATATATGTATAATCAGTTAACCAAAGCAACATGGTATTTTGTTTAAGGTCCAGAAAATATGCTTGTGAAGTAAAAACAATAAAGATGTCCAACTTTGCGGTTTTAAATCAAAAGTTTAATCACCTCTAAACGCTGTGTTTCATTAATTATCAAATCCTTTTTTCACGCTCTCCATCAGGTCCACACCCTTCTGCAAACCTTTTACACGGCAAATAAAAACACGTATAAATCGGACACGAAAAGGGCGCGTCCATCTTTGTCCGGCCTGTATATCAGTTAATCACGCGGCACACTCCTACACACAACTCTTGGCACAATCTGTGGTTGTGTAATGTACATTTACTTCCAAAACAGCTGGCTTGAATTATTCCGTTGATTCCTCGGAGGGAGATGATTACCAGCCATCGGTCGGCCGTTAAAAAGCACGAGCTGGAGAGTCATGCTGTCGGGAGGGGCCGCCGGGATGACTTCATGTTGGCGACTTGAATCAGGCCACTATAGCAACACTGAGTTGAATCGTACCTGACATGGGAGTGATGTCACAAACAAGTATGATGGCATTAAAATATAGAAGTGTGCAGATTTATTTTGTATCAAATCAGAACTCTTTGGTTGTTCACCATACGTTACATAAGCCCCTTGTTATGAAAACAATCGGTCCTGATGAACGGCGAGAGTTTACTCCGTCTTGCTAGTTTTTCTGAGTCATGGACGGTTTAATCAGCAGCATCTGGCGCCGTCCTGACAGACGTCAGCACTTTGCATCGGCACCGGGGTTACAAAGTATGAGCGGCTCAAATCTGTCCCCTAACAGCATGACCTCAACCCTAGCTGTCAAGCTCGCGTCTCCCAGCGTGACAGCGGCGCAAGCTTGGAAAACTGTTCTGGAACTTTCGCTGAAATCTTGGAGGAAAATCTCCATGGCAGGAAAGTCCAGAGGTTCGGTGTGAACCAGCAGTTTCGAGCAAGATAAATGACTGGAAAGTACAATGTGTTCCTCAGCATTATCCGCAATTGTTATGGATCACTGGAGCAGTTTAAACACAAAAAAAAACTCTCAGGCCCAGCAGGATCCAAACAGCCCAGATCATCCCCATGACCATTTGTCTGCCGTCTCCTGCTGCTTCCAAGGTCTGACCTCGGCCTTTGGCTGCACTCCACACCGAGTGTTTTCATGCAGCTAAGACTCTCTGAGCCTTCGCTCTGGACGCTACTAATATCCTCAAAACAGACATGAATATCTACGCAGTCCATATGAAGTACCACACGCACTCGACGCAGGTCTTTGGACGACAATTTGTCACGTTGTCATAACAAAAGGGATAATTGTGTGTCACCACCTGCTGTGTGTTTTCAATACAACACAGAAGAAACAAGATAGTGTTGTTAGAAAAGTCACTCAAGAAAAACCACTGCAACAAAACCACTTTATTGAGTCTCACAGGCAACAGCCTCCTCTGTCTCCTCCGGCTTTTCTGGGGGAATACCAAGGCGTTCCCAGGTCAACCCACATACAGAATCTCTCAAGTGTGTCCTCGGTCTGCCCCAGGGCTTCTCCCATTTGGATAAGGAACATTGACACTGCACTGCTCCATCCTTCAGTCGTAAACAGAACCTTACCATTTCATTCCATTAAGTGTACTTAGACCATTGAAGTTTTTGTCATGCATCAGTACTGATGGCGCTAATAATAATAAGACTTGTGTTACATTAGTACCACCAGGTTTTACAAACAGTCTGTTGGAATAATAAATATTTTTTGTTAATAATTTTACTTCGATTTTTCAGGATTGTAAGAAACAGGTAAAGTTGGATGTGAATAGATTTGTAAGGGTGGGAGTAATTCAAATACTGAAACACTTAATTTTTTAGGCAACAAAGTTGAAAATGTATCTATGTTTTTCTTCCAGTTAAGAACATCTTGGTCAGTGGTGGATGGTGAAAGTATACTTTGTGCCAGTGCATTTATCTGCCTATACTAATGAAAGGGAAACTAATGGTGTGTCATAAATAGATTTTGGACTCTATTGTACTCATCAGTATGTGTCTGTTTGTACAAAACTAACTTTTCATTGAAATATTTATATTAGAAAATGTGATTGAACCCCGCCCACTGAACACTTGACTTTTCTATAGCTAAAATCTTGTTTATCATAATTAATGTGTGATTGGTCAAATAGATAGATAGAGGTTTGTACCCGCATGTAATTAATACCGGAAGTCTCCAGCTCCAAGGGACTCGTTGTATAAACAAAGGGAGGGATAATCACAGCTGGCTGGAGGAGGAGTGAAGCCATTATTATGTCATAATGGACTCTCGTAACCTCTCATTCGCCGAGATTTCATATGGAGGAGAACTTTATAAAGTAATAAGTTCAAAACATGGTCATGATGAGGGACTTACTGCATCTTGGAGAGGACATAACATTTAATAATACTGTGAGATACATCATATATAATAAACCAAATTATTAAAAAAAAGACTAAAGGAAAACTATTAACAACCTGTCCCCTGCACCAGGACATCAGATCTACTTTCTACAGACTTATCAAAAACACACAAAAACACTTCAAAGAACAATTATCATTTAAAAAATCTCGTAAAATTCAAATGTCGAGAGCGGGGATTGAACCAGTGAAACCCAAGCGAGCTAACCAGGCCAGCTGCCACTGATCTTAGATAATATACATCTTAACAAATGATTGACACAAACTTTTGATCATGAAGTAAACTTTATTTTGACCTGCACAGATATTAGTAGTTGATCGTTGAATGAGAATAACAGGTTAAAGCAGCATGATGAGGCTGTTTCCAAACCTTCTGGAAGTGTTTTAATATTTGTGTCTCATTACTGACGTTTGAACCTTTACTGGACTTTACTGAAGCTTTTGTTCAAGCCTGTTTAAAAAAGAGACCAAACATTTAACGAATCTCTGCGGAAATAGATGACACAGCAGAACTCGTAAACACAACAGTAACTCAAGGGTTGAGTTGATGCAACTGCGTCATCATGAGAGCGCACATGGAAGCGGGTGAGTCATTCGGTGTAATTATCCCAGTTGACACTGCGAGCGTGCGATTACGTGTCGGACCAGACGTGTGGGCCGTTGCAACACTTTGGTTACGTTTCCAGCTTTGAGTAAATGTTTGTTTATGTGCTCTTAGTTGGAAGCTGGCGTGTTGAGATAAGAGCTGGGAGTGTTTCGAGGTCTGATGAGACGGCATTGGCGGGATCGAGGAGGGCCTTTGGTTCAGGTCCGACAAAACATGGTCTTCACACACACACACACACACACACTATGGGTCAGTGAACTGTTTAATGAAGCTTATACCACACACACACACACTGCATACTCAATTTCACTGATGCAATCTCCGTGCAAAACACGGCCACACACACACACAAACAAACAATGATAGAAAAACACTTGACTCTGAGGCGTAAATACAAACACATTCTCGCTTTTAACTTCTCAGCTGAAGAATTCATGAATTCCACCTTCACGACTTATTAATTTTGATATATGTTTAACTAGGACGGTGTCGTGCGCAGGTTAATAAACTGCTGTAGATCTTGGATTGTAAATGAGACAAACCTGCTGCACCAGAATGAGGCTTCCAACCTGGAACCCCTCGGTCAACCGAGCCAACCGCGGAGAGACCCCGCAATCAGCCCATCTCAAGAGGATGGCGAAAGGGAATGAGGAACAGAAAAGGAACAAGGAGGAGGAAATCTAAAACCAAAGCAGATGGCCTCCATGGGGGCAGAGCACCGAGAACCCGTCGTAAAAATCACGGCTCTGCTTTCAATTAGAGCGTACATCAGAAAGACGGGGAGAAAGCGAGGTAACTGCTGGAACTGTGACCACAACTACAGTGCATTGAAGTCATTATCATGTGGAGGAATGCTGGGATGGATCTCCGTTGGAGTGCGAGAGGGGAAGTCGCACACGAATGTTGTTATAACAGAACATGGTTTAAGAAAGCAAACCCACACAGAATCTGAAGCTCTTAAATTTCAGGGCAATTCAGGTAATACTGTGAAATGATGAAGAGTCGTGCTGCCTGACGCTGATGCTCAATTTCCGGCTTTGATGAAACAATATTAAGAGTCGGTTCCAAAGACAAGCTGAACCCACTCATTAGTGACCACTGGGAAAACAAAGTTGAGACCACAGAGAGATACGCATGGACTTACATTGGTACGGAGAGAACTGTTGCCCAAAACCCCATAGACGTTGGACTTAATAGAAGAACCAGCAGCTGTAAATGCAACAATTTTTAACAGTGATGTAGGTCATTTCAAATTAAGACTTCCCATTTTAATCCCTGTGGCCAAATCTGGCCGACCAAGATATTTTTATGTGGCAAGTAAATTTAGTTCATGATGATATTGTGACCAATAAGGATGCCAGTGTCAAGGATATGCTATTTTAATATTGTTGAGGTCGACTACAATACGGAGACTCACGGTTTTTACATAACCAACATTTAAAAAAAAAAAGATGATGTCAGAAGAGTGTGAGATACAAAATTACTATTTTCTTTTAGATTTAATTATTGTGCACCTGTACCTTACAATCCTACATCATATATTCACTTTAGATTTGTGTCAGGAAGAAGCTATTATCATTAGAAACCAAAAAGGAAGCTTGCGTGTTTATTGTCGAAGCATTGTGGTGATCACAGATCTAACTATTAAAAGAATTCCAACACCCTATAATTGAAAGGAAGGACATAAAATGACTTATCTTGTAAATTAGTTCCAGATGGTGAGGCGGGGAAACAATACTGACAATGTTAACAGATGTGAACTAAACTTTTTTATTTATAGAAGAGTGAAAAAGTGTAATCACACATTAAATGGCAACTAATGCGTTGATTTAAGTGTGTGTTAAATATATGTTGGACTCTATTGTACTCATCAGTATGTGTCTATTTGTATAAAACTCTCTTTTCATTCAAATATTTACATTCAAAAATGTGATTAAGCCCCACCCACTAAAAACTGATTGATGGTTTACCACACCTACTCTGCTGTAATTGGTTGAACCTTGAGGTTTGTCACCATGTGTCATCAATCCCTGAAGTCTCCACCTCCAAGGGACTCGTTGTATAAACAAACCAGGGCATGATTACAGCTGCCTTGAGGAGAAGTGAAGTCATTATTACACCATAATGGGCCCTCGTAACCTCTCGTTCGCCGAGATTTCAGACGGGGGAGAACTTTATCGAGTTGGGTTTTCACATTAGTTTCCCTTTAAGGAAAAAATGCTTTCTTGGTTCTTTTATATACAAGTTTAATCTTTTGTCATTGTCCAAGAAAAGACAATTCCTTATTTTTTGGAACTGTTTGTCTTCTATTTTGCATAAGCTCCGACAGGTCGAGGAGTCCTAATGAAAATCTTTTCTCATGGCCGGAGGGTGTTTAGAAGAGCGGACCACAACAGCAAACACATTTGTCGGGTCATTTAGGGTAAACAATAGTTGTAATATTTACTGGTGCCGAGTAAGACCACATCAAGAGAGTCGTGAGAGAGGTTTTACTGCCCTCGCGGCCCGGGTGCTAGAGTACATTCAGAGCTCGCACAGCATCACAGCGACTAAAAAGCAGCTGCCAATCAGAGGCGAGCACTGAGGCCTGCAGATGGCTGCACAAGAATGACACTGTCAACCACCTCAGCTGTGTTTGGCCGCGCACAGGACAAGCTTTATTAGTGCCTGTTTCCGCTGCTGGACTAAACATCCCTCGCCACTTGCCAAGCCTTCGGCCAGGTGCATTATGGGGGGGGGACTCTTCGTTAATCTCAACATGTAGTACAAACTCTAAATACACCCACTGTTTTCTCGTCTCTCTTTCTTCCTGCCGTCTTTCTCACCTCTCCGAGCTGGTTCTGCTGCAGCTGTCTCTTTCTGCGGCCTGTAAAGAAGACGCTCTGAGGCCAAAAGTGACTATAGAAACGGGAACAGGTGCTGTTTTGGTGATAAATCGCTCCTTCACAATGCACCACTGTTCATTAAAAAAACAACACAATAACGTCTCAATGATGAGGCAGACATGTCCAGCAAATCCCTCTGTTATTACGACACAAGTTTGTCTGTGTTAGAGGAAATATACACTTCCATTACTGAACAAAACAAATATTTTAATCACAGTCAGACGTGTTTAATCGAACCAGATGCGTCACGACTCTATAAACTCTATCTGTTCAATTATATTCTCCCGCTAACACCTATGGACACAGCATTTCAATTATAACAAAAGCATGTTTTTCAAGAACCGCCTTAATCCTGATCCTCTGGCAAGGGGCCCCAAAACCGGCCGGGCTGCTCCCTACGTTCCGTTGCGCTGCGATCTCTCGCTCGCATCTGGAAACCATCAGTGTAAACAAAGGAGCTCAAGCCCCGCTCTGCCTCTCCACATCCCTCAGGACATCAGTCAGAAAACCAACACAAGAACAGCAAACCTGCATGTGTGTGCGCTTGTGTGTCTTCATCTCCGAAATCTGTGTTTTGTTTGGCAGCGGCTCATAAAGCGATAGATTTACAGAGGTGAAGTCGACTATGTTAGCTTTGAACGGCGCTTGAGTTTTTGTTTGGCTCGCTCATTAAGCGTAGCATTTCTGATAAGACCACCAATTACTTTAATGTGGTTCTGAGCTAGCCATGCTAACCCTTAGCTGGTGGATGTGGTTTTCCAACCTGGGATCTCGCCGTCCTCTGCGAAGCATTAAAGAAAAGATCAAAGCATCAATCACGTCTGATTCCAGTCCCAGACATGACGTGGAAATACCCGACTGTTTCCTAAACATGAATCCATTAAAGCATCAGTTTTTTTTTTCTTTCAATCTTGTTTTTACAGATTAAATGTCCAAGAGGTGGATGAGGTGGATTTTAAACACTTGATCAAACAGAGTATCCATTTATGGAGGCTCAGCCCTTTCAATTTGGAATCCTACAATACCTTTGAAGACTGTACTCTTGATACTCCCTCTTATCTCAAGACAGATATCTTGTGATCTGATATTTCCGTGACAATTTCATGCCTCATGCGTAAGCTTTGACCTCAAAAACACTTGACTCTTAATAGTATTAGTCACATTTGACTCTTGGTCCATTGATACTCCTGACAGCATAAAAGGACCAGGATACGCTATTCTTAAAAAAAAAAAACCTTTAGGGCCTCGAGAACCCAGAACCATTCAACATTTGAGGGTTGAGAAAATGACTGTAGACAGCTGTATAACTATGGAGGTAATGTGATTTATCTGTCTGACTGTCTGCTAGCAAAATAACTTAACATGGGAAAAGGGGACAAGGGACCAATAATTTATATTTGGTGTTGTTTTAAATTACTATTTATATCTGAAACTCAAATACTTAAACCTCATGCTATGGGTTGCGGTCGGGAAACTCTTCAGTGCTTGAGTGGAAAAAAAAACACTCAAAAGTATTTCATTATACAGGAGATATGAGAGATTTTGATGACTAACTGTCCAGCGGGTTGATAGAAAAGTTTGTTATCATCTATTTGCTACAATACCAAGATTGTTTATTGCGATACTAAAATCACAAACACGTATTCAGACTTTGCTTATCCAGAGATTCTCTTGCACTGAACGTTAGCCATGTTCTCTGTGTGGCCCGTGATGGATCGCCTGTCAGAGTAATACAATATCTCACCTTTGCCCAAAGTCAGCTACGATTGATTACAACTAAACACCCGTAACCCATCGTTGGATTAGCCAAGCAAACACACACCGAGAGGAGAGGAAGTGTGCAGAAACACTTTTGGGAACCAAAAATAATTAGCAAAAAGGTTTGTTTTTAGTGTTTAGAAGGCATCAGACGATAGCACAGCTGCTCCGAACACTCTTGTATTTGCTTGGGCTGGAATAAGCATTCTTATTTTGCACAGTTGCCTCTAAATATAAACTGTACGCAATTGTGAACTCTGCATGACCTCAAACACACACTTGGTCTGGTGTATACTTTGGTCGCACCGGTGGATGAAACACACTTTGACACCTGCAAGTCAAATCGAGATGTTTGAAAATACATGGATTTGCATTATTTTGGTCTTGCCTATAGTTGCTCTCACACTCATCTGTGTCATCATGTGGGTCAGGGTACTATTCTTGAAAAAAGGGCTCATATTCTCGAAGCTCTTTATTTCCGCTGGCCATAGTGTCTGACATTTCATAAAACTATAAAAAGAAGTTTGCCCACAATAGCACATCCCACTTGTTTCAGGTCGAACTCTGCCTGGGAGCGTTTTGCCATAAACTGCTAAGTACAATTCACAGAGGGAACAGTGACAGAGAGTTTTTTCTCCCTTTTTTTAAAACGCCAATCTGACAAGTTTAGTGTATAATCAGATCCAGAGGTATTCGACTCCTCCAACTGCCGACTGGATTGCAAAAGCCGCAGTGCAACAAATAGAGAAAGCCGTTTAAAACGACTCGGAGTCGAGCATGTTGCGGTTCACCATTCTCGGAGTAACACATTCTCCCTCGTCGCTTCCTGAGGTCAAACCACCGAAGACACCAGTCTTTACAAATGAGAATAATATCTCGCTGGGAAAAATAAGGGGGTTGATTATAAGAGGACAACTAATGAAACTGTGGTGAAGAAACCACAAGTTCAGTTCCGGCCCTGAAGAGACGCCAAAATAATTCATTTTAGACTTAAGACTTGCATCTCAATTATGACCCACACATTTTTAACTCTGGATTTGCTGCCTTTTTGGAGGACTAACACTCATTAACTAATGTGTTGATTTAAGTGTGTCTTAAATAGACTCTATTGTACTCATCAGTCAACTCTCTTTTCATTTAAATATTTACATTAGAAAAAATGTACTTAAGCCTCGCCCACTAAAACCGCTTGGTTTACCACATCTACTCTGCTGTTATTTGTCAAGCACAAGGGTTGTCACCAAACATCATCAATCCCAGAAGTCTCCACCTCTAAGGGACTTGTTGTATAAACAAAGCGTGGTGTGATTACAGCTGGCTGGAGGAGGAGTGAAGCCATTATTACACCATAATGGAGTCTCGTAACCTCTCGTTTGCCCAGATTTCAGACGGGGTAGAACTTTATGAAGTAATACGTTTAAAACACTGACATGATGATGGACTTCTGCATCTTACACATTAGTTGCCCTTTGAGTAAAACATTCTCGAACAGAAGAGTAGGTAGTAAGGACCATTGATATTTACTGTTTTTGGTTCTCCTCCTTTTTTGTCTTTATCTCTCTATCAGAAGCTGGAGTCCTCCTGCCATGTGTGATTTGATCGACTCAACTGAAGAGGTGTTAGGATCATTCTACCCTACCTCAAACCTTCTTGGCATTCTATCCCGAAGCATAATCCACCCTGAAAGAGTTGACAAATGCCCTTCAAATACTAAATTCATGTCAAAGAGGGGCATGAAGTTTTGTATTTTCAAACACATGAACTCACAGCTGGACGAGAGGCCCTGTAGACTAGAAAAATTTGCCAGTGCAGCTTTTCTCACGTTGTAAAACCGCCCAGTACCTGAACATATCACTTTTGTTTAGAATCTGAAAGGTAAATCAAGACAGCTGGACCTCAAATAAAACATCCCACTGCCATAACTCATCAAGATAAGGGGCGGTGATTTGCCAAAATATAATAAAAAACACATATTTTGTTTCTTCCCAGTGAGGTTTTTGAATATATTCATCTGGAGATATTTTGTGGCGGTATGAATTCAATTTGTTCGCATCTTTTTGATATATAACAAAAGTCGATCCGGTCCAGGAGGGATCACTGCTCTCTCGTGGTCGTGAAAACAAATGGAGAATGAATCCCTTATTAGAAGACCCCTTTTTTAATCAGTAGCGACCAATACTTCAACCAAGGAGGAGAGATAAGGTTTACAATCACAGTGGAAAAAATGCAAAGATTAATATTCCAATATATGGCCTGTGTTGATTTAGATTACAACAAATCCCCCGAAGTCAGCTCCAGTAAATACTCATTAAAGTGAATGTTTCTTCGATGAACTCTACATGGAGCCCTGTGTCGTTGATAGATTTTTATAAACTTTTTTGGTTCATTTGAATTACATTTCTTTAAATAATCTCCAGATGTTGACTTCAGTCAGTTACAATTATAAAAACATCCCCCATTTTAAATTAGCAGCCGATGTTTTTATTGGACTTGTATGTCAGTGGCTCTGTTGGAATACTCTACTTGCATTATGAGTTAATTTTAAATTGATTCTGTGTCAGGATAAAAATGACTATTCCTGTAAAGAATTCAGGATCACTTTTCACAATTCCTAAAGTTGAGGCTTCAATATAAGATGGACGTTATAGACGAGCAGTATGGAGGTATTTAAGTGTCTTTTTGGACGAAGATGAAGACAACTGAGCTCCAGTCGCTACATTAAAATGGTCTTACATTTCTCTAAAAAAGAAAGGATTACTCTGAAAAGAATCCTTACTTGTGCAAATTCTTAGTTAAGTTGGTATTATGAAGCAGATCTTCTTTGTTCACAATGTTAGACCCGGAACAAAGATACAAAAGTGCTGTCCAGATCTGCTTTTCTCCTTTTTCTTACTCTGATGAAGGAGATTTTAATCTGTTACACTGTTAATCAGTAAACTTCACGACTCTGTTCCACACATGCATCAACAAGCATTGACCAAAAACCACCATTGTATAAATACAATTGAAAACAAGTTCAGTTTGGGTGTGAGTTTCTCTAATCATTTTAAACATTTGGTTTATTTTTTAAAGAAAATGTCAAACATGTGTCAACTCAAGGTCAGTAAGTCAAATCCTGTCCATTTAGAAGATTAAATTGTTATTTCAAGTGAAATCTACTTATCAACCCTCATGTCGACTAAGGGTTGAGATTATTTTCAAAATAATCTGTTCCTTTTTAGAGTTCTAGACAAAAATCTATGTTCATTTTAATGTAGCAAGTGCTACCAGGGTAGACAGCACTTGCGATATTTAGTTTTTCCTCTGTGCTGCAAGTTAGCCTTTGGGAACAATTCCTGATGTTGAGGTTTCAATACAAGATGGACGTTACAGACGAGCAGTATGGAGGTATTTGGATGGGTTTTTTTGGACGAAGACAACTGAGCTCCAGTCGCTACATTAAAATGAACACAATTTTTTTTCTATAACTCTAATAAAGAACAGATTACTCTGAAAATATCCCAACTCTTAGTCGACATGAGGGTGAGTAAAAAATGAGTAAAGTTTTGGGCCAACCAACACTTTAAACCTCTATGATGAAGCTGAAAAATGTCTCAAACTGAGAAAAAAACGGGAAGTGGGAAAGAGAAGATGTGGTTTGAGGAGAACTAAAGAGTTTCTTGTATTATTAGGAGGAACCAGTGGGGGACAATTGATTTTTTTGCACAAACCACAAAGATGCTTTTTGTTAAAATTAGATTCCAAGAATTCAATTGGGATTGATATTACTTTCAGTTTAGACTTCCTGTTAGCTGAGGTCAAGTTAGGGAGCAATTATGAAAGAGTACTTTTGTTGAGTTTGACACATCTGTGTTTAAACATATAGTCACTATAACTCATGATACTTACATGTCAAAGTAATTGACAAAAATTGCGGCTTTAGATAAAGACTGAGCTCATGACATTGGTGTGTTACGGTAGACTAACCACTGAACCATGTATAGTCACGTATGTTCGTAAGTATCGTCCTGTGACTAACTCGTTCATGTCCAGAACAGCTGCAAAGTTGTGTCTCGATGCCAGGAAGTAGCTTTCCAAAACCCTTTCCCCAGATTCCTGGATTTCCACAATCCAGAATCCTAAATTGGCCACGGCTCTCACAGTCATGTTCTTGGATGACGGATCGCTACCCATGAGAATCCTGCATGTGGTTGTTTTTCTTCATATCCATAACACTTTCTCTCGTTGAGGCTCGGATACTTTGACAGGATCTTTTCGTTCCTTTCTCTCAATGCGTTTATTCTTAGAAAACACGATTCCACTGGAATGTATCCTTGCTCAAGTCCAACCCTATATCGCTCGCCTGCCATGAAGGCAACAAGCTCACGGTCACAACTCTTGAGCTAATACATGTTTTCAAAATGAGGGGGAATGGGTGTGAATCCCAACACCCTTGCACTCCCCTAACCTTGGACTTAGCCTCTGTCCCTCAGTACCCAGCGAGCCGTGCAGCTGCAGAGCAGCGTTGGATTACCAACCCCGGTGAATGACAAGAGCAGGTTGACTCGCAGCAGAGGGAATCCAGAGGTGCACACAACATTTCCTGGTACGAGATCATCCCACCGCAATCTAAATAGTTTATGTTCATTCGATACATTCATGCACTCTTAGCCAGTTCGAGAACACCAAAATCATATTTTTTTGGACTGTAGGAGGAAACCGGAGTGCCCGGGGTAAACGGGGAGAACATACAAACTCCACACAGAAAGGTTACAAGTCGGCTCCCTCCCGACCTGGAAGCGAACCAGCAACGATCACGCTAAACACTGTGCCACTGTGTGCCCCTGGGTTTAAGTACAGAATGTTCCGTATATTCCAGACAATGGCAAATTAAAATGAATACAGTATTTTAACTACAAAAGCAAACAGATATTAAAGAACTATGCCAAGTTACTCAATATTAGAATCAGGTACCTGTTGTTTAAAATGTGTAATATTATTTATAATAATTAGC
Source organism: Callionymus lyra (assembly GCF_982586985.1). Classification (NCBI taxonomy): domain Eukaryota; kingdom Metazoa; phylum Chordata; class Actinopteri; order Syngnathiformes; family Callionymidae; genus Callionymus; species Callionymus lyra. Next base: position 21,326,026 of record NC_141828.1, on the reverse strand, counting down.
TCAATTGAACAGCAGGTGGCAGTAGTAATACATGAGGGAATAACACCCAGTAGGCGAAGAAGAGTTGTTTACAAAACCTCAGCAACTATTGCATTTACGATGGAACGCAATGTTTTCGGACCAGATTAATGTTCTTTTAAAGACTTATTTCGACGATAACTTCAGATTAATTAAACTGATTTGATTTAAATCAAAGTGTTCTATTAGCATTAGTTACAAATTCTATTTAGAGCTCCATGAATTCCTTTGATAGTGTGTAGCTCATAGCCGCCACAGTTTTTAAGACTTTTCGACAATGTATATTGATTATACATAGTCATTTTTGGTACATGTTTTTCATGTTTGGAAAGAGAAGCAGTGATCCAAAAGTAGCCATTTAAAGTTAAACAGTAGAAAAAAGTTCTGTTTAAACTGCTTGGCCACTTGTTTTTAGTTTAAATATTTAAGCCCTTCCTTATTGAGCTTGACATCACTGGTTATTTTTCAAGTACTAGTCTAATCTGAACCTGACCATTAGCAAAAACATCTATAGAGTGACTGTAACAACCATTGTTTAAGTTCCTTTTAACAGACCTTGATGACTTCATGTCTCCACAATGAGAGTAGCATTATTAAATATACCAGGATAACAGATGACTAAAGTATGTGAAACAAGTGTCTCCATCAACAGCAGTGCCATTGTGTTTGCCATCTAACGCCACTAAATCATGTCGCTTGTCACCACAAATGCCTTTTGTACTGATCAACAACTCGCAGAAGGAGCGGATTTTTTAATGCATTTTATTGTTTTTTCTAATATTAAGTGACAATTTTCTGGGATATTTAACATACTAGGGTCAAATCATGTGATTAAAAACTCTGTATTCTGTTTTTTTTTGACATGCAGAAGTGAGATTTCAAGCAGAAAGACCCTTGACTGCAACTGGAAGGAAGATCAGGGGTCGCTCTGGAATAACATTCTCATGTCGCACCTCCCCCATCAAATCCTCATCCCTTCCAGAAACTCCCCGACACGCTGCAGATAAAGAGAGAAGATTTATCCCCGCAGTGAGTTCTGCTTCCTTTTAATCAAGCAAAAGTTTTGTTGCTAAATATGCCCAGTCTGAAATTAGAGAGAACATCACAAGACAAAAATAAATATTATTGTACTGAGCAGTTTGGAGAGATGCACATAAGAACACACAAGATAATTAAAGTGTATCTAAAGTGAACTCAACCGTCGTCAAACAATGATCTGTATTTAAGCTAGTTCATATATAACTTGACTATACAGTATATAACATCTTCAACACTGAGAAAGATCCAATCATAAGCCTCACTTGTGGAAGTTCCCCTGTAGAATAGCACGGTTCATAAATATATCAGCTCACAGTTGTACCAGTGCCATGGATCAGGTGCCAAATACACATTCAGAGCAACAATATGTATTGTTACTATAGAAGCACTCAGAGTTCAGACCGTTGCCAAGCAACAGTTTGTAATTGATTACAAAACAATAGTTTTTTTTATGGTAGGTTGTCTTAAAATGTAGGCTTTTTAATTTCATGGTGGAATCTTGAAGGTGACAATTAAAGGATTTCTACTGTATCAAATGAGGTTTCGAGAAAGTCGCTTACATAACAATCACACTAGATGAAGAAAGTGCTGCAGCTATCTATTCACAGTGATCAACAAATCCTTGATAAGGTTTGTAGATCCAGATGGTAATCCGGACTACCACCAAAACTGAATAAACGTCCTTCTAATCCAGGTCCCATTATTAACATTTCTTTATTTTTTTATTGAAATCAATCATATAGTCTCCTTGGCAGAGGCAACAAAGCCATTAAACTAGTTACAAGTTTAGTGATTTACTATACATTTAGTGAGCAAATACAATAGTGTTAATGCATGTTTACATTATTGAATGATGAATACATATTTGAAATACACCAAATAACAAGAGAAAATAACCTAAGTACCTATATAACTATATGAAGTTTAAATACATTCATTAAACATTTTGCACAAAATCTATGCAATACTTGGCAGAGCTGATAGTTCTTTTTGGCTGCACAGACTCTGTTGTGTCATAGATTGGTGTGAGATATGATGGGGGTCTCGGTGAAGCCGCAAGCAATGTCAGATTGCAGCAGATTTGGTGTCAAGAGATCGACGAACGACACTGCTGGCTTTGTGCTGTACGTGAATGGGCACCTAAGGGAACGCCCGGGGTGGTGAATGGGCACCATTGGCAGGAGCGCTGGTGGTGGGAATGGAAGCTGGTAATTAAAGCTGCCATTGTGTGCCTGCAGAATCTGCAAGACAGAGAGGTCAGGAAGGCGAGCATGCATTGTTAGCACAGCGGGATCGCAGCCTCACTGCGTCCGAAGGATCTAGGGATAAAACGGAATCAAAAAATCCATATGGGGCATGTATATAGTCTTGTTTATCTGAGTGTCAACATATAGACTACAAAAGAGCCCTCCTGTTGTTCATGTTTTTTCCCCTCTCTGGTCCATTTTCATCCTCACAAACCCAGGAGCTCCAGTCTTTTTTAGAAATCCGGACTGAGTTAACCAGAGATTAGGGCACAGTTGTGGCCAATATGTGAAGCCACAGGGGTCAGTGTGTGTTTAGTCAATGTAAGCTTGACTCGGCTTCACAATGAGCCTGCGCTTTAGCTTTAATTTGCACAACATTCATCAAAAGAATGAAAACAATGTGGAAAATAACCTGCAGCGAATCATCGATAATAAAGAAAATCTTGAACGCTCACACACTATTAAACACTTTGTGTGGGTTCTTTTCTGCTGTTTTGCATTCTGGAATGTTGAGAAAGGGTTCCGGACATTTATGGACATGCATAATGGCTGTGGTCAGTCTGGTTCGTACATTCTGAGAACTGGAGGAAAGAGAGAAATACATCCAGCTAAGAGATGGACAGAAAGAAAACAAGTTATATTAATAGTTTATTTAAAATCTCATTGGGTGCAACAGATACTATCTTTCCTCAGAAGTATATACATAAAAAAGTTTAGATCGTAGTTCTACTCTTTATACTTTATTTATTATTATTTTAGTATTATATACAAGACCAAGTTAGTAGTAGAAATTGCAGAGGAGCAGCACCTGAAGAAGAGCCGGTCACATTTTTACTACACTAGCTATGTGTACTTGCATCTACAAAAACACTTCAAAACACTGGCATTTGCGCTTTTTGTGGTTTTATTGCAGCAAAATAAATGAATTTTAACCATTTTTAAATATATATGAAACTAGAGACCCTGGATTTAAACTACCCTTTCATATCATAAAAGTAAATCCTTTTTCAGAACAGATTTATTGTTTCAAATATTTCTTTAACACGTCTACATAACATTCGAAAGAATTACAGAAAAATTAAATTAAAGAATTAGTTTTATTCCTCATTTTGTTATATAAAAATAGAAAAAAAAACTGTTGAATAAACAATTCAAATTGATAAAGAAGATGCAAATTAAATTTCATTGATCAGTATTGTGTTTTCGGTCTTGCAATAACACTTAAAAAAACACATTTAATAAACATAAAGAATTGGACCTGCTGTGTAAACAGGAAATGGTGCTGTAGTGAACATCCAACGTCGACCTTTTTTCCTCTCACTGAAAGGCGAACCATCCTGTCCTGGTTCCTGACGGCCTGTATGGCTGCTGACCTTATGGACGCTATAGATGTCACAAATGTAACTGGAATAATATTTAAAATAAATAATAAATTCATATAATACCTTCTTATTAATTTAGGTTTTGTATCCATTTATTTTGTTTAGTTTTTTCAAATGACAAAAATAAAATATAATAATAAAATATAAATAAAATATATTTTAGTATTGGAATCACTGTTTTATTTGACTTGCCTAATCCCCCAGAATATAGAATTTCCATGGTGAGTTACAGCAGCGCCTCTCACAAAAACAGAGCACTGACAGTCACGGTTACCAAAACAGGAAGTGGCGCGATTGTTGCCTCAGCAAAAAACTGAGAGGAAGAATGGGATTTCTGTCCAGAACACAAACCAGCTGCCAGGAAAGCAAACTTCTATCATTCTTTGTTTTATCATGCTCTACTTTGATTTCCTCTCGGGGGAAGTGCCCTCACCCCCAGTTCCTCCTTAAAAGTCACCGGTGCCCTTCTCAGGGACGACACTCTGAAAGTGATGTGTCACTGAAACTCCTGGAAGTCTGTCAGAGTGGAAGAGTTTGTGGAGGGGGCTCAACTCTCTCATGACAATTTAAGTCCAGACTGTATATGTTTCACTCTGTCAAGGCAGGAGCTGGTTGAACATTCTAAAAGCTAAAGCAAAGATGTCTATTCTTTCACTCTGAGACGACCACCAGCCACACAGGGAGAACTTGAGTCGGCTGTGATGGAGTGTAGGAAACCCACATAAGCTGCTGAACTACGGATGAACTGACTGTTTGGCTACTTCGGAAGAATGTTTTGAAGGAAGGAGACGACTTGTTTAGTGGAAGCATGACTGGGAAATTAATATTGAGGATATTTGGTTTAAAGTAGCATCTACAGTCTGAGGAATGTGAGAGTTGGTCCACCATTCATCTGAATGGCTTAAGATTCAGTCAATGAATGTCTCCGTCAAGACCATGAATGAATGAATGAACTTATATATTTATTTATAAGGTTTTTAAACAAAAGAAATGACTACATTATTTGTACATACAAAACACCAAAAAAAAAAGCAGAATATAAAAAGAAAACAAAACTAAACCCTGTAGTTCGAAAAAGGAGTAGGAAGAAGTAAAGTACTTTTTAATTATCCTTTTGTTTGTGGCACATTGACTAATATTTTTACACAGATTTCCATATAAGAAATATATATATATATATATATATTATACATGTATAATATATGTATACATACAGTATATAGTGTAATATATGAGCATATGCTAAATAGGTATACATGATATACATAATATACATTATTACTATCATCGTTGGTACTCACACGTCCTCTTTTGTATACTTAATTATATAAAAAATAAATCTTTTTTTTAAACAGATGTACTTTGTTTTATTTCTGTCTCTATACTGTTCCACAAAGTCACTTCACAGCTCGATATGCACATGATTATCATATTTAAAACGAGCCTTAGGCTTCTTAAAGTTTTGATCTCCACTTAGATTATATTCCCCTCCCTTTGCATGAACATTGCTTGTATGTTTTCTGGCAATTGATAATTTCTTGCTTTTTAAAAATATTTGAGCCATTTTAAATTTGACATGATTTGTACATTTTTGTCTTGGTCGGGGGAAAGATTCTTCCTCAGAAGGAGTTCAAGTATCCTGGCGTCTTGTTCATGAGTAAGGGGAACTCACTGATTTCCTTTATGTCACATCAAATCCAGATGGAATGAAAAGCTTCAAGAAGTTGATGTTCTGACCCGGTGCTTTGACGGAGAAATGTGATGATGCAAGTATTTCACACTCATCATTTCAACCACGAATATTGGCCCCATTATCCCAGCATGGCTTTTCGAAGCTATTCTGGGGATAAAAATGTATTAGAAAAGGATGACAAACACTGGGGCGCCACACCTCATTATCACCTTGTTGTGATGTTTGTTTAGCGTTGACTTATGTAAACCCTTCACCTTTGATGGAAGCCAAGCCTTCCTTTTAGCAAGAGGTGTCATACTAACTCATCCACTTCTGTGTAGCAGGACTTTTATTTTGAAAGAACATTTGGAGGGGGCTGGACAAACATCGCGATCTTTAGCCACTTTAAGAAAACCTTTCACTAATCCAAACCTTTTTTTCATTTTGTCTTATTTAAAGTTGTGAAAATTGATGGTGTGGGTTTTAAGTAGACATTAAGTCAAGTAATTGAGTATTTACAAGAAGGAGGGAAATCCTAAACAATGACATCTTGTATTATTGAATGGTCTGCTGGTGTCACTAGTTCACAGCTAGTTTCTTAAGTCACCATTTGCCTATAAGTTGTTGTTTTTCTCACTTAACTGAAGGTGTGAATCTAAATAAAAAAACACATTAAAGATGTTTCTTATGTACTTTAGACTTTACTTCCAATGGTGTGATATCAACTCTGGATAAAGGCTTTATTATAGTAGCAGGATAATGGCAGCTTTGTGTTTGCTCTGACCTCAGCTTTAATATATAGTTCACCACTGAGACATAAACCTCTTTGTTCAATTAGATATTTATATATAAGTATATATATAGCAGCAGTACTTTGATTAAGAAAAATGACTTATTACGTCCATGATCTAGACTTCCTGGAAGGTTTTTTTTTTGTTGTTTTTGATCAATATACTGAGAATTGTCTTTTTTTTCCTGCTTAACACAGCAGGTTTTTTATTAGTACAAGATCAGATTACATTTTTTAAATGATGGTTTTACTGGGATGCTCATCCATAATGTGGATACAAGTTAGTTAGAATTCTTAAATGGCTGATTTGACTGGTTAGAGATACATGACTAAAATCCCAATTTCTTTATCATGCTACACAGAAAAAAAAAATCTCGTAAAGGGCAACTAATGTGTTGATTTAAGTGTGTCTTAAATAGATGTTGGACTCTATTGTACTCATCAGTATGTGTCTGTTTGTACAAAACTCTCTTTTCATTGAAATACTTACATTAGAAAATGTGATTAAGCCCCACCCACTAAAAACTCTGGAGATTAAATCTTGTTTACCATAACCACCCCCACTGCTGTGATTGGTCAAACATCAAGGTTTGTCACCGCCTGTCATCGAACCCGGAAGTCTCAACCTCAGAGGGACTCGTTGTATAAACAAAGTGGGGCATGATTACAGCTGGCTAGAGGAGGAGTGAAGCCATTATTACGTCATAATGGACTGCACTCTCGTAACCTCTTGTTCGCCAAGATTTCTGACGGGGGAGAACTTTATAAAGTAATAAGTTCAAAACATGGTCATGATGATGGACTTACTGCATTTTGGAGAGGAAGAGTTAACATTTGAAACATGTGAGTGAGTCAGGAGTGTTGGGTTGCCCTTTAAAAAATAATTAAATGGTTTAAAGTTCTTAAAATATTTTTTGAACTACCAAATGATGATTCATTTAATTGTTTCAAGTCATTGTGGACCCAGGATCAGCTCTGTCTGTGTTAGCATTCCATTGGTGTTCCCTTGTTGTTCCCAAGTGTGAAACAAAACGCAAAATGCATCATCAAACTGCTGTAAAACTCTGTGTCACTGATGAAAACCAGGGTGAGTGGCAGACACATGGGCAAGCCCTGGAAAGAGCAAACCTCCAGCGGGAGTCTGATGTGTGAGCCGAACCGTGGCGAAACAATACAGTATACAGGTGCAGAATTCCTAAACCAACCAGACATTTATACAAGCTGAGAGCCCACATGTGTTGCCACACCTACAGCAGAGACATTTTTCCATGCGTTGATCTCCCTACAGCGATGATTGGAAGAAGATGTCATTCACAGGATGGCTGAGGGATCCTACATATCAGAGCCGAGGCCAACTGTTTAAGTCCACCGACCAAATCATGAGTGCAAGTGGAAGACATCTTGGAGCCGAGCCAAAGCACTGCAGCGAGAGGCATTCTGCTCATAACTCTGAGAGCGACCTCATTTTCCGAATAAAAGCCAGTTTACATAACACCTCTGTCCCCCCCGACAGGGAGCACTGGGTAGCTGCTGCCAGGCCTGTGGCTCGCACTCAACTCCCCGAGGATTGAAGAGCTAAAACACATTTGTCCCACCACACCACATGGCTCCTCAGGAGGGGAACTGGCTATTTAGAGTTTGTGTATTCGGCATCTAGAGTTAAAACTATTATAGAGTATTTTAAGATTGACTTCACAGTATATCATATAATAAGTATATATGTTATATTTTGGTCATATTTTATTTAACAAAGTAGTAGTAGTAGCAAATATCATGTCTTGTGTTATTTAGTTCTAGGCAACTAGCTAGCTAACAGATTGCAAAGATAAATTGAGGAGGTTAAAGGGTTAGTTAAACCAAAATTAAAAACTCAGCTTCATGTCGACTAAGGGATTATTTTCAAAGTAATCTGTTCCTTTTTAGAATTATAGACAAAAATGTTTGTTTATTTTAACGTAGCGACTGGAGCTCAGTTGTCTTCATCTTCATCCAAAAAGACACTTAAAAACGTCTGTAACGTCAATATTGTATTGAAGCCTCGAAATGAGGAATTGTTGAGAAAAAAAATAAACAAGTCTATATTTAAAGTAATTTGTAATTGGAACCTTCTAGGCCATCCGCGTAAACCTTGCACACTGACATGATGTGTGATGTGTTTCAATGAGGAAACACTTTAAGCAGGAGCTGAAAGACTAATAACTTTCCGCTACAAACAAACTTTGAAACCCTAAACCAAAAGTTTTTTTTGGAACAATTTCTTAAGTCGAGGCATCAACACAAGAGGAACGTTACAGACGAGCAGTATGGAGGTATTTGGATGTTTTTAAGTGTGTTTTTGGACGAAGATGAAGACGAAGACAACTGAGCTCCAGTCGCTACATTAAAATAAACATACATTTTTGTCTATAACTCTAAAAAGGAACATATTACTCTGAAAGGAATCCCAACCCTTAGTAGACATGAAGGTGAGTAGAAAAGGAGTGAAGTTTTTTTGGTAAATTAACACTTAAAGTGAAAAAAAGTGGTTCCGCAATTGAAAACGTGATGGCGGACTAAAATATCTAAACAATGCTTCAGTCGGTCTTGATTTAAGACTGAAATGTGAAAGTGAACTGAGACACTTGCAGTGCGTTTGGCTGCGACACAACTCAAGAGTCGGACTGTTCATGACATTAACCGCTCTGAGGATTGAAGCAGGAGTCAAGTTTTATTGGGGCAGCATTTTTTAACATGACAAACTATTTAACAGAACAGCATATGTAAAATACACCAATTCATTGTCACAGACAAGCAGAGTGTTCTTCATCACATGCCAGATCCATACGTCTTGTTCAAACTGTTGATAGTTGACCTGATGTAGCACATGTGGGTGGAAAACGACTCAAGAAAAAACAACAAGGGGCATAAATAAGAAGTGTTGAGCTGTGAAGTCGCGGATGCCTTTTGGAGAATATGCAGCATTTGAGTTACTGTTGGCAGTTCAGCCGAGGAAGAAATAGAACCCAGAGAGGTGTTCATCTGTGTGTGATTTGGAGGTTAACCTTAGAACAGCTATAGGAAGATTAATTCCACAGTCATCGTATTCCTTAACACAACACCGCTCTAAGTGTTCCACTTTGAACAGCAGATTTCGCGGATCATTTTTAAGCCCAGCGCTTGTAGAATACGATAGGCGTGTTAAAAGTTGTGTTTTTTCTCGGCCTTGGCTATCGTTATCAGTAAATTGATGCTCACGTCCACATCTTTAGGATTACTTAAGAGCACGACAAAAAGGTAAAAGCTACATGTTGCATGATATAGTAGGAATTACGCTCCCTCTGGACTGGTCAATAGATGATCTAATTCCCACACATCGAAGTTTGGCTCGATCTCAGAGACATTTCAGCAGTGCACATGTCTTTTACAGACCTCCAGAGACCAGCCATCATGTGTCATAAGACAAAGCAGTTGAATCTCACATCTGCTCCTCGTTACACATCCATGCAAGACACTCGGGGTTCTGCTGGTGTATATCACTCGTGGAGAGAGGGCGAGAGGAAAGGGGGAGGCCAAAGAGTTGATTATGAGGCATGAAACATTCAACGGGGTTCTATGAAACCGTGATTCACATCCATCATTCAGGCAACGGTCAAGATCACGATGGATGTGCCACAAAAATGTTGAGCACATTCCATTTCTCCTCCGTGAACCAATAACACAGAATCGAAGGTCGCTCACATGGAATTGGAAGACTCGCTCCGCTCATTTCAAACAATTTTGTTACAATTTTCACAAGATGAACCAAATAATTGAGTGATTGTTCCCTCACTCGTGAACAAGACGCCAGGATATTTGAACTCCTTCTGAGGAAGAATCTTTCCCCCCCGACCAAGACAGGATACTCCACCATCTTACAAATGAGAACCATGGTCTCAGAGGAGACGTTTAATAACATACCATAAGATGTGATGTTTCATCAGACCCTTCGATCAAAACACATCGGCAGAAATTCCACAGGAATTAAACAGTTGTTTTATAGAAGTTTTGTGTCACAATTATTTTTAATATTAAAAATCGTAATGGTTTACAGCCTCTTGAAACACTGATTATATAGTCATGAATACAACCAAGTCGGCCAAGATGTGCAACTCGGTGGTAATAAATAGTTGCACACTCACACACACTCACACACTCACACACACACACACACACACTCACACACACACACATGACAAGTGAAGACAGAAGACAGTCTGTTTAACAAGTAGGTCAGATCAGGGCCAGCAACAGGCCTGTTGCATCAAGCACAGATTTCAATTATATTAGTCTATTGCTTGAATCTTCAACCTTCATATATGTCCACATGAATATTAAATACAGCCGTCTGTTGACATTTGGATTGCCACAAAATTAAACTTTGTGTTTTTTTCAGAGATTCGTTTATTGTTAACTAAATAATACAACAAGACGTATTAAGCCTCCTTCAAAGGAATGTCAATAAAAAAAAAAACTTGACAGGCCTCTTACCTGCGGACAATCTTTGATGTAGTGGCCCTTGTTGAAGCACAAGTGACACAAGTAATTGGGTGGAGGTCTCTTGTTGGGCTTTCTTGGCTCCGATGAAAGGGAGAGGTCGGAGAAGTGGTCCGTCAGGGAGTTGAGTCCATCCACGATGTTATTCAAGGAGCCATAGGGAGAGACATTCTTGTACACGTTGTTGTTCAGGGCCTGCCAAAGATGTGGAAACAGTTGAGTAAAGTCATCTGAGTTTCTCGAAATCAACCTACACCTCTTTTGTTTTGAGCTGTGCTAAAGTACTTTGTACAGAAGCAGAAGAGCAGGACGTGGATGAATAAATGAATAACATACGACCTTCCGTTAGAACGAGCTGAAATTAGAAAGGTCGAATTAATTGACTCTGAATTCATCCATTTTAATGTGACTTTAGTGAGAAAATATCTTGTTCTTGTTCATTCCCGACCTGTTTAAGATTCGGTAATGAACCAGAGCTAATGTTTAAAAAATAAGGTCACAAATTCTACAAAATGACTTTTGGATCTTTTCACCAAGTTAATTCCTCCTTTTCTCTGAGTAAAAGTAGGAGCTTCACTTTTATATCTGAGCATCTACAAGACTGACTTGTCTTAGAGAGGAGGTTTTAGCTTTGTCTCTATCTGATACCTTTCCTGTCATTGTCCCGAGACCAGGGGCATTCATCGGATGCTAGCTTGTCGTTGTTGTACAACAAGCAGCAAAACAAAACAATAAATACACATATCTTCATGTGGGGTCAAAATGGCCTCAGATTTAAAGTTGTTTATCCAAATCCTTCCTCACTATCCAAATTTATTAGTAGACAGGTTCAGACGGCAAGAATCTGGCGATATAATATATAAAATATAAATGTATCGCGATATATTGCAATACTGTAGGAACAAGGATATATTTTTTTAGTATTGTCAGAGTACTTGAGTCTGGTGTTGTAGAATTTACAGACCACATGACTCTTGACGAAGTCGTAACTGCTTTCATTTGAAACCGACATATGTCCATCATCAGCCTTTAAAGCTGCTTGAGTCAACTGTATCCTCTTGTCCTCAGTCATCCTTTAGCTGCGGATGTAATGACTGCTGCCATCTAGCTTCCGGAAGTTTAATTGCAAAACAAAAATGAACACTTGGCGTAAATGTTTGTTAATTGTAAATCAAATTGTATATCATTATTTAAATTACTACAAACTTCATTGATCAGTGCTGTCGAGTATCGATAGAGTATTGTGGAAAGTAATATCATGATGTATAATATATCAATATAACACCCCAATGAACATATTGTATATATGAAACACACAACTAAAGGACAAAGATAACATTCTTTTACATCAGTAATAAATGAAAAAAATAAAATGCATCCTTTAAAGTATTAATAAAAATTAATATTGTATTTAGTGAAATAGAAAAGTATGAAATTATTAATGTTAAATAACGATAAATATCTTGCCTGATCAACAGTGAAAAAGATAGTTTTGTTGAATGTAGTTGAAGGTTCAGCAATTGCATCAAGAATACAAAATGGTGTAGAACTTGAAAAAACAACCGAATAAATTGTGAATAAACACAACAACATAATAACACTGCTGCACAATGAAACCATTAATTACCAATTTCCTCAGAGTACTTGCTGTCCTCTTTTCTGTGGAGCAAAAAAACACGAGGGGGGGTAGAAAAAAAATAAAAACAAGGCTCCATGATCATTTCTCTCATTAAATTCAGAACATCTGGCGAGAGGCCCAGCTGTGCTCATGAGCTGGAAAAGTACTAAGGAAGACAGGACTTTACGGGGGGATGAGTCAATGTAAACAAGATCGGAAGCATGTTCTCGCCAGCCTGGAGTGCATCAGCGGTGTCACCATGCACTGTTGGCTCTCAAGCAACCATGGTCCACCAGAGCCAGAGAGGGCATCGGCGTGTTCACCAGACGTGCCTCTCTGAATATGAATCAGTCCGACGTTCTCCTCATATCTTCTCTTCGGAATTCCAGCCGGAGCAGACAGGAAAAGCGACCCATGCTTAGAATAATGTAGATTTTCAGTCTGTGTTTTTCACGACCAGGTGTATGAACTGAAGCTGAAGGAACTCCTCCCCATCTTTTTTTTTGTGTGTGTGTATAGATACATTTGTGGAAAATGAAGCTGCTGTTGACGGTCGTCCCTCCTCAAGAGAGAAACCATACACTTGGCAACAAGGACGGCCGACTGGGCCAACTTTTTTCTATCCGCGGCCTGTGAGATTGTCTCGCTAACCACCTCCAGCTCTGAGACTCATGTTCATTTATTACTTTTGGTCATCATAAATCAGGTACTACAGCGTTGTGGTAGCTTACATTTTCCATGTGTCTGTAGCTCTTCCCAGGGTTGTATGCGCTCGTACGGCTTTTTATTTCACATTCTGACTGGAATTTAAGTTTGCCATACTGTCAGAAAGAGTGATAAAATTATATTTGCTATTGTTAACCTCAGTTAAGTCGGTTATTGTTTGATATAAAATGTAACATTTAGCTTCTGGATGGTTTTCTTGTTATTAGTAAAAGACTGGAAATTGTGTTTACCAAATTTGTTCCTTTTAAATCTTTTTTCTTTTAGAGTCAACAATGCTAGTTATCCTGTGACATCTTTTTATCTCACTGCGTCAACCAGATCTCCAATTTTGGAGGATTTTTTTTTACTTTGAAGGATGACCTTTAATGATCACTTCTTATCTGTTGCGACTGGTCAAGGACCAGTTCCAGATTGAATTTTAGCAATTCATAATGTGATTCATGGAAAATAACAGATTTGATTTAAATTGCTTTTCATCACATCCGATTTTCTGTTTTAAAAAAAAGAACTTTTCGTGAAAAATGTTTGCTTTTTTTCGCTCTACTAGATCTATCAATACCTTTTTTTTTTTTTTGTGAAATTAGGACATAGTTTATAGATTATGTTTCAATGACTTGAAGGATACTGAACAGTTAAATGGCTTGACGGATAAAACTAAACCTGAATCAGGGTCTTTATATCTATCTAGTTATTGAAATGTTCTCTTATTAAAAATAGTTAAGATAAGTGGACTAATATTGACCATTAATAAGCCAATTAGTCGCTATTGTACTGTTTATAATCTGACATGATGGAGTTTTTCGAGTTAATTTACTTTTCTAGGGTTGAAAACTATTAGATTAGATTCAACGTTATTTTAATTACATTAGTTCAGAACAATGCACGAAAATCCAGTTTAGCAGGGCAGGAGGCTGAACAAGGTGCTAAAAAGTAATTTGTAATGATTAATTGTTAGCTAGTTGACATAAGAACAAGTATATTTATGGTTATACTTTTTATTTAATTTGACTAGTTTATAATCTATCTTTACTGCAAAATAGAGCTGACCATACTATATATAATCATAAAAGTAATAATCATAATCGCCATAATAATCATAATCATAATAAATCTTTTTTATAAAGTTATTTTAAGGTGACAAAGACTTTTTACAAAAAGAAACAAACACACACAAAAAGGATGCAGATGCACCATACACACACAACACATAAATACCCACACAGATTAGATTTTCTGTTACATTTTCTAACAGGAAGATGAAGTTAAGTTTCTTATAATAAAAAATATAAAGCGTGGTATTGTTCCACTGATTCATTTAAAGTGTGTTTCCGTGGCGGCAGAAAGAGGTCATTGCTCTGTGGCCCTCAGGGATCAGGTTTGACCCCAGCCAGTTTGTCCTTAAAAGTTATAAAAATAGACGATATGTAAACAAAGATAGTTTGTCTAATGGGGTCTATTTGAACAAGACAGTGACGGCAGCAGGTCGTCTGGAAAAAAGTAGCAGGATGCCATTAAATTCACCTCTGCCCCACTTTCACTGAGATACGAGCGACTGAAGCACGATTATGACGATAATTACAGCAACAAATTGCTGTTGAAAGTCAGTAAATTGGTGAGTTTAGGTTTTCAGGAGAGCCAGTGGAATCTAGGACCTTGTTTACACTGCGACACTTTCACTTGGACTTGAACCCATCCTTGATTTAGACATGCTTTATAATTATAAATAATACAACTAAATATAATTCTAAAATACCTGTCGTGCGACTTGAGGCTCGATTGGAAAATCCCAGCACACAAACATGCTTTCAAGAGCCTCTTGACTACACTCAACTCTCCACACAAACACGATGCCTTGTGGGTAAACAGCCGGGCAGTATCAGGATTACCGACAGCAGATTGGCAGGAACATACTTGCCATTGTCACACCGTCAAGGATTGAAAGGCCGGCCATAGCTTCTATTGCTGGTGCTATTATCACACTACTTGTCTTGACCTCAGGAACAATATAATGCCATCAGTTCTAAGTGCTGCTGTTCAAACACGGTTAACCATTATGATGCTTAAACCACCTGTGGTCCGGTGCCGATCAGAGAATCTCTCAATATAATTTGACTTATATCACTGTAACCAAATTATTTAATTAAAGACTTAACTTTAAGAGGGTTTTTTTATTCAGTCCATTTTTTATTGGTCTTTGCGTCTTTTGTTAGATTTTTGTTTGCCATGTTTGTTGATTTGACCCTGAAGATGACCCGAAGGCCCGAAAACAAATGTGTTTGTGGCATCCCTTGTGTTGCCTCTGGGTCAAGGTAATAACCTCCATTCGGGTCACCTTGACCCTGAAATAACGGATGTGCTATAGGTATATGCTGAACTAGTTTTACTTTAAACTTTAAACGAAATAAAGAATTATATATATGTGAATAAAACTATGATGTATATTAATACACTATTAAATATATAGATATCGATAAAAGTTAATCGTTTTATTCATTTACTTTATATCTTTTTTACTTCAAACAATCTCGAAATTAAAATATATAGGAAAGTATATCAGAAATCAATTATTCCTCAATTTTTTTCCTACTGTTTGTTCGTTGATAAAAAAAAAAATGTTGGGTAAAGTGAGTAATAACGAATTTATGATATTATTTACATTGTATTATTGTTCACTGTAATTATCTATACACAAAAAAAGACTTTATGTTTGTATTTATTATTTATTTTATTTTACTTTTGCATTTTAATTAAGTTCGTTTTGATTTAGTTAAAAATGGCTGGTAATAAGATTAATATAATTTATTATTGTTCATTTCTATTTCTGTCTCTTACTCTCTATGAATAAAATATACAAATCAGTTACATTGAAGTAATGTCTTACAGGAAATTCGAGCTCAGAACTTTATAAAAAAGTTTGAAAAGTTTCACCTCATTCCTCTGGAGCTGGAAGTAGTTGTTGAGATAGTTGGAGTTCAGGGAAGGGCTCAACTCCGCCGACGCGGGGGTCTTGCTGAAGTTCAGATCCGGGTGGGACGAGTTGGGATCGGGTCTGAAGGCGTCGAAGGCGCTGGTCTGGTGGGGGTCCTGCAGCGAGAGGTAGACCCAGTTGAGGAGCTGCGCGGGCTGGTACACGGAGGCACTGCTGTCTATGGCAGACAACAAGCTCATCTTTCACGTCAAATGGCTGAAGCTACGCTGCTGTTGCTTCTTCGGATGTTCCCCCCCAAAAAAAGTGCCCTGACCTCCTTACTCCGGGAGCCTCGTCCCAGTCTGTTACTCAGAGTTCATTGCGCAGGCATGTCAGGAGAGAAAGTTGCTCCCCATTCTCCGCTATCTGCCTCCTTTATCGCGGAGGAAGAAGCCATGAATCCCTGATGAGGGAGGAGGGGCCTCGGCCGCCGCCGCAGCCAATCACAGGTCGCCTCTTATTTACATATTCATCACAAGCCAATCAGAACGAGATTTAAAATCAATTGCGCAACACGGAGAGTTAACGTTATAACTCAACTTTCTTCACTTACTTACTTGCTGTAAATGTTAAAGTCGTCATATTTTCCCCTCAGCATTTTAATGCTGTAAGTCCCTCATCATGATTTGAATGTATTACTTAAAATTCTCCCCTGTCTGAAATAAACAAACAAGATTTCATCTCCAGAAAGTCAAAGGGTTTCCAGTGGGCGGGGCTTAAGCACATTTTCTGATGTATATATTTTAATGAAAAGAGAGTTTTGTACAAACAAACACATACTATAGAGGCCCAAGATCTATTTAAGACAAACTTAAATCAACACATTAGTAAATGGATTAATTCAAAATAAAAATACAAATTTAACCTTTTTCAATAAACTCATTATTTAATTTAATTGAATCAATCTTTCAGTATGCAAATAATTGAATTCCATTATTCAATGAAAATAAATGAAACCTTGTATATATAATTAGTTGCCTTTAATATAAAAATGTAAATGTCGTACAACATTTTAAAATAAACTTCTCATCTTGGAATAATGATTCATGAGGGACCTACAGTTTTAAATACAACCCCATTAAATTTGTACAATCTGGCTCATAACACTTTCAACACTGCATCTCACACATGGACACCAGATGGCGTCACTCAGACCCTTGCTGGACCCAAGGTCTCAAGTAGACAATTTGATATAATTTATTTGTTTTTCGGGCTTTTTTTCTATTTACTGAGGAACTGCCAGCTTAGCTAGCTGGTTACAGATTATTTTTTTAAATTACACCAGGAACTCGAAAAAAAAAAATGCTGGACTATTGCTTCATCTCGGAAATAAATCTAGAATTGTTCAAGTCTCAAATTGAAAAATCTAATTCTAATCACATTAAGTGAAGGACTGGAAAAGTGCTCTATAAATATAAATTACTTACTTACTAACTTGCATTGTTGAAAACATTGAATATTTTAAAATAAAAGTAAGTAAGTAATTTAAAGCACTTAAACAATCGAAACAATACTCAATAAAATATATACTTTAAAGGTCAAGATAACACCGAGACGAACACAGTAGTTCCAGAAAATCAAGGAAAGGCCTGCACATATAAAAATGTCTTAAGATGTGTACATTTTGTCTAAATTAAAGAAGAAAATAATCTTCTCTATAAAAAATGATACTGGGATGAAAGAAAAATATTTGGGCAAAAATATTTAAGAAAGCTAAACAGTTTTTTTGTTTAAGGTAAAAGTATTAAAAAGCCTCATCTTAGATGGTTTGGGAAAAATGCAATGGCATTTCTAAAATACAATGACACTTGCTTGACACATTAAGAGCAAGAATTGTTCTTTCTTTACATTTACTTTTGGTTTTGGATCATGCACATGGGCTCATCTTTTTTACAGTACTCAAACTACACTGTTGCCATAGAGATAAATGACATTAGGCTTTATTTTTGTCATCGTATTATAAGTGGGCCATTGTAAAGTTGTCAAGGAGATCCAGATGCATTAGACTGCACCGTCCTCGATGTTATCGTCTGAACTTGGGCCTCTTGTCCTCAGGCCATCCTCGATGTTATCTTCACTCAGGGCAGCAGGTGTTTTTTTGGAACAAAGACATCAACGACCAGAAGTATATGTGAGCGAATCCACAGCATTGAACGCTGTCGTGGAAAACTTGGTCATTGAAACCAAGTGGTTAAAATTATTTTAGTTAGGCGTGTGGCTGCTTTTTCCTTTTCAGATATTTCAGCAGTACGTCAGGATCTTTTGTTGACTTCTTACAATCCTGAAATACGGCATCATCGAGCTTGATGACCCCGCCCTTGTCGACTTGTGTGACGAAGAGGAGACGTATAGACAAACATATAGGACTACACATGTTTAGTGGGTAAATAAAATAATTTAGAGTAGCTTGATTAAAATGTGTTTGTTTCATTATATTTTACATTATATTCTACACCTACCTAGATTTTCTTGCCCTTTAAGAAGGTATAGTTTGAAAAATATGGACATTTTAGGGCCTTAAAAATTGATATCTAAACTCTGACAACTAAGCTGAACTTTTACAACACAACATAAGGTTATTGTTCCATGGACTTGTTTCTGTAAAGAACACAGGGTTATTTGGTTCATGTTTGTTTCATAAATTATTATTTCCTGACTAACTTTTCGGAGAATGAGTTGTTTGATTATGTGTGGCTTTTTGGAAAACAATAGAATACTGCGATCGTCTCACAGTTTCGGTTTCAAACTGACCACATCCCCCCCCAAAAAGAATTTTGGGACTCCTGTTCTACATGTTTAGTTTTTAATGACACATTGTCAGAAAGGTGATCATTTGACTTGTTTATTACTGAAGTTTTTTTGGATGGTGCTGGTCTACTCTTAAACTTCATTAATGTTCCCAGTATTTTGCCCTGATATTTTATATCGAAAACAGTGTTAAAGGCCTCTTTGTTCTTTTTATGCCAGTCATGCCAATGTTGAATTAATGGCTGCCCCATAAAATATTGGGCAATTATCCATCATAGTACTAGATTTAGTTTGGATGTTCTTAGGTTATACAATTAAAAGTTCAAATGCATTATTATTTAGATAATATAAATGGGTTCATTTAAAATTTCTTTAGCTTCCTTTTCTAGAAGTGTTCTCTTCTGGGTCATGGGAGCTGTTCAGTTTGATTTTGGGTCACCATATCTAAAATTGTCATTGAGAAGGAAAACATATCTTTACAAGCTTTTTGATTGATGGACTTTGTCTAATTGGTTTTTATTTGTCATGGTGTCTCGAGTTCGGCACATTACTATAATGATATAAGATTTAAATATAAAGTCTTGATGTCAAAACCCTGAGACATTGGAAGAATTTTATTAACTCCACCCAGACAGGCCGGACCTGGTCACCCTAACCTAATGAAACCAAGTAAGTTAAAATATCAATGGACAGTAAAAACTATTCAAATCTGCCTAATTACACAGCAAATAGAAACGTCACAGATATAAGCTCTTACAATTTGGTGTAAAATTAAGTTTATGCCTAATAAAAACAAGTAGACATTACTGAATTTGTTTAAATAAATAGAACTTGAAACTTGGATGTAATTAAGTAAATGTTAAGATCTTCAACTTTTATGTTTATTGGTGAGTACATTTAGTTGAGTGTTACTTGATATTTCAGCATTACATTCTAATAAAAACTTGCCTTGAAATAATAACTTAATATTTTCAAGGTACATATCATCCTTTTTTTAAATCGTTAATATTTACATCTTTATGTTATGCTCTGACTGGCTGCGTTGTCATTTACATTTCTCATAGGCAACATAAACACACTTTGACTGTTCAAGCTAGATACAATCTACAAAAATGAGATGGGAAAATAATGTTATTATAGCTTGATATTATATATACAAGTTGAAAGTTTAGTTCATTAAAAATGACTTATAACTATGGACAAAACAAACATGTGTCCTAAAAGTAATTGGATTAATTTTATTTGTCAATAATATTTATATTTTTGATGAATGTGAGAAAAAAAAGTTTAAAAAAAAATCTAAATATCATGGTTGGTTAGTATCTTTATATGTAGGATGATTTAGTACTGCGCTGAGAAGTACGATAACTGTTTTTGTACTGACATCTAGTGGCATGTTTTAGTACTTGTAATAAATGCCTTAATATATTTCAGTCCCATCGTAAATAGGAATGAAAGACAGAGGGAGGTGTGTATTTTCCTGACTTATCAGCTTTATCTTTGAGGTTCTGACCAAAGGTCTTTGGATAAAAGTAAACAATCAACTTTTCTCCATCAAGTTGATGACGTCACAACCATATACCTGTATAGACTTCATTGAGATTGTTGAGAATAATTCACTGTAACATTTAGACACACAACTACACGTTTTTCGGAACAAAACCCTTCACAATATCCAGTCTGACTCACACGATCATGTGAGTCACATAAATCAACGTTTGTGTCACATAAAAGTAAAACTTGCCCATCTTAGCAGTGACGTGCAAACATGACATAATCACCTTTCAATCATCCCAGATCACGACTGACCTCAAACATGGTAGTAAATACTCTGACTTGTAATTGGCTGAACCGTGAGGCTAATACCAGATATAACATTGCAGGCAAACAGAGAGAGAAAAATAAACATCAAGAGACACTTCTCATCAATTTAGAATTCAATAAAAACTAAGATTTCTATGTAAAAAATCTTTGAAACTACATATAAATTAAAGTACATAATATCAGACCATAGGTGTATTTGGTTTTCTTTACTACCAATTTCTTTATTTGAAAATGCATTTAGATCAACTGGCTTTAGGGTTATAAAAACATTTTTGAAACATATTTTTTAAATTCTTACTGTGTTCCTTTAATCCTGTCATGTTTAAAAATATGTTTTAATAGTATTTTTATACTACAAAAAGTCCACGTTTTCAGAAAATGAATTGAAATAAATGTATACGTTTTGATGGGTTGAGGATTGCATGTGTGTTAAGACAAGATAAGACACGTGACTTAATGATATGTGTTATGTTATTTATATGAGCATACATTTACTGGAAAGGGAAAGAATTGTCACGAGAAAAAGACAAACATGGCAAAAATATGATACGTGTATTACAACTTTATACATGTATATATATTTGAGTATTGTTTTCTTCCATCGGTGTAAATACACAAAACTAAATTCGATTGTACAGCACTAACCAAACAATGTTGTACTATGACAAAGAATATATTCTATTCAATTCTGTAAAATGTTTAAGATCATCAAACAAAAATAAGACAACATACTATTTATTTTACAGATAGATGTATTCCACATACAAGATAATACCTCATGGTTTTCCTCATAAAGTGAACCACATAAACCTACTTAGATTATCCTCGCCCGTCACCCTCGTCCCTTTTCCTTATATACCCCTGTGAACTTTGTTATTTGATAATAGATAATACTCATAAAGATTTATTAATGGAACCTGATGGAAACTGTTTGAAAAGTAATTCACAGGTGAGACTGAATATTAACATGTATTTATCCATGGACTATTGCAACAGTTTGTTTTCATTTCTAAACAAGAAGGAGCAGTAAGTAACACAAAACTCTGCAGCCAGAATTCTGATCGCTCTAGTAGAAGAACTCACATTTCCCCGATCCTTAAAACTCTTCACTGGCTTCCAGTTTCTTTCAGGATCAACTTTAAAATTCTGGTTCTTACTTTCAGATCTATTCATGGTCAGACTCCTCCTTACATCAGTGATCTGATCCAGCCTTACATCCCAGCTCGGGCTCTTAGGTCTGTGGATCATAATCTACTGATGGTTCCTCGCACATGGTTCAGGACCAGAGGAGAGAAATCCTTCCAGACTGTTGCTCCTAAGATTTGGAACGATCTTCCTCTCCCTCTGTGTTTGATATATCTACTGACTCCTTCAATTTTGTGTTGTCTTGACCTTTTGAGTATATATTTTATTGGGTATTGTTTTGATTGTTTAAGTGCTTTGTGACCCTGGTCTGGAAAAGCGCTCTACAAATATAAATGACCTACTTACTTACAAGGAAACCAACATTTACACAAAACTGTGTACATATACATACATGTAGAATTAGACTAGTGCATACATGATTATATATGTAAGTAAGTAAGTATTTTTTTTTTGTATAGCACTTTTCCAGACCAGGGTCACAAAGTGCTTAAACAATCAAAACAATATTCAATAAAGTATATATGTTAAAGATCAAGATAAAACTGATGTAAACAAATGAAGAGGTGGCTTCCATATGTATTTATTATTATATAGATAAAAACCACCATTGAAACTGTTTAATAAACACAGGTCAGCCTGGTGAGTAATAACATTGTGTAACAAGTTCATCAGTAATACCTGGGCAGGTGTGTTTGTTCTAGATAATAAACGAACTGTTTCCATATGTCATTGTTCGAGTGACGTCACGCGTGTCACATTTTCCGACAGGTCATAAAGACACATGTCTGCTCGTCATGTACCAACAGTTTACGGGTCGTCACGTGACCTGCCATAAAGTCGCGGTGGGCGGAGCCTTTAAGAGTAACGTCTGGGACACGCCCACTGCAGACCCAGCCGAGCCCGTCTTCTTGACGAACCTTTTCTCAGGAAGCGACGCAAAACAGGCCACGGTATGTACTGGAAACTCCTAGAATTTGAACAAGAAATCTTTTTAATTTCGTCGTGTTTTACTGTAAAAACGTCGAGCTCGCCTCGTTTTTCTCCTCCTCCTGTGGCTATTTTTAATGTAACTTTACACTGAGATCTGTCAACGTCACTGCGGACTCCACGGGGCTCGGAACCAGCAGGAACATAAAAAAAAATGAACTTGAATACTCTTAGTTTATTTCAAAAGATCCAGTCAGTGAAGTTTGTAGAAACTATAATAACATACAGGTTTATTTGCGCTTGTTATGTAAACACCGAGGGGGTTTGACGAGGTATCAAAGTGTACAGAGGAACATTCATGGAGGCCTGTAGTTAAACTCGTATTTTAACTGATACTGGTGAAGGAAGGTTTACTTTTTTACAGCAGAATGTGTTGCAATAATGTTGGTTTGTATCTGTACTTTACATCTTAAAAGAATTTTTACTCTGACTTCACTTCCTTCACAAACTGTTTAGTTATACGTTAAAGGTTTCGACACATTTCTAAGCTTCCTCAATGGGGACAACTGTCTACTTTGTTAGCAGTGAAGTAGTATTTACTGAGCATCTCACAACCTTATTTTCAGAAAGGTTACACACTTTATTTATTATAATGTTAACACATGTGTAATATACCTCTTATGAGTCCATAAGCCTTTATTGTTTGATGACTATGTACCTGAAAAATATTGTTCTAATCATCGAGCCGATGGGAACCGCTGTGTTAATGTGTGAGACCATTTATCTTGATCTTTAAAATATATACTTTATTGAATATTGTTTTGATTGTTTAAGCGCTTTGTGACCCTGGTCTGGAAAAGCGCTATACAAATAAAAATTACTTACTTACGTACTTAAACTTATTAGACCACGCGTGATTTAAATTTATATTAAAGTCAAAGTACGGCACACGTAGAGTGTCAATATTTGACTGCCTATATTTGAGTGATTTGCATTTTTGCCCAGTGATCTTAACTATATCGCTATATCAACATTCAACAATGAAAAATGTTAAGGGGAAAGTTCTTATTGACTTTATCTACTGTTTTGTACTACTGCTGTTTTTTGTGATTATTTTCAGTTGTTTTTATAATAATTATTATTATTGTCAATGTATTTCTTGTTGTGTTTCCCTGCTGCTCATTTTCCTCACTTCTACCATTACTTATTTCCACTAACAACCTTCAAAATACCACGTTTGTCAATTGTGTAACTGTATGAAGTTAGGCACTATACAGGTTAAGTGAAACCCTTTAGAATGTGGTAAAGAAGTTTACAGGCATTGTTGTCAATGAACAACATAAATTATACACAATGTTATTGAATTCCATGATGTCAGACTAGCCTTTGGAAAATCTATAAATAATTGTTAACTAACATCCATGGAATTAGGGTTTGTCCAATCATGTCAAAGTCCAGTTGTTCCTTTACTGTCTTCATTCGGCAAGTTTGTTCCAAACAGCTTTTAAAGGTGTGACAGGTCTAACAACAATTATTTACATTTATTTACCTGCTGGGTATAACATATTTGGTGAGCTAACATGAAAACTAGTTTGTGTTTGAGTTTTACTAGAATGTAAGCACAGGTCATTTGGCTCGACTTTCATAGATGTAGGTTTTATCAAGTAGTCCAGAAATAGAGGTAATAGACTTCTGTTTGTCTCGGTGGTGTCTTGACCTTTTTAAGCATATATTTAATCGGGTATTGTTTAAGCGCTTTGTGGCCCTGGTCTAGAAAAGCGCTCTACAAATATTACTTACTTATTTACTTACATTAAACATTTGACAGACTTTAATATAATCTATTCTTTGTCATAGTACAACTTAGTGCTGTACAATCAAATTCAGTTTTGTGTCTCTACAACAGTGGAGGCAATTAATACAATACACATAATACACAGTAAAAAATAAATAAAACAACAAATGATAGATAAATAAATGAATTAAGAATGGAAATTATGTGTATCCAGATCTATATTAGGGGTGTCAATATTTACAATTTTTGTGTGGTGGGGGGTTATAACCACTTTGTATCTTGTTACACTTGCACTACATTACCACTTTAGAGTTCTGTCTCCATTCAAACACCTCCTAAAAAGACCAACTTTAAATAGGTACTAAATTACAGCCAACATAAAAGATAAACACCATGATTTAATTTACCAAATTTTTCACACTATAAGGCGCACTTAAGATATTTTACTTTTCTCAAAAATCCACAGTGCGCCTTATAAGCCTTATGTACTAAATCTGTTTGTACTTTCTGACCTACGACCGATTTTATGCGTTACACCGTCAAAAATGTGTCCAAATATTATCTGAGACGTGAGTTACCAAAGTATTTCTTTCCTTTTCACTTTTTTAAATATAGATTTATAGCTTAAGACTGATGTTCTTACCTTCATGGCAGCTGCCCTCCCTGCACCATCAGCTCCTGATGCTAGTCTTCATTTACAAGAAACTAAAAAGAAAGAAAAATGTCCAATTCCATCCTTTATTGTGGTCGTACCGTAGGAGACATTACAGTCAAACGCTAAATCAATAATAATCAATGTTATTGAAATTTTTAATACTGTAGATGACTGTCTTAAAAGAAGACTGCATAGTTTGAGACATGTTTTTCATTTACTATGATACTGATACTATGACTGATACCACCTACAAGTGCAAATACTGCTTCTAGCTTTATTCATAACACTGTGTCTGAAGCTAAAGTTATTTAGTTGGTTTTTATGTAGCCATTAGCTCTGTGAGCTACTTGAAGATTAGCTTCAGTGAAGTGGTATTAACATAGTTATGCTAGCTATCTAAATGCTAATTGCGCTGAGGTAGTATTCGCTGAGTCATGCGAAAGATCTGAACATTAGGTGTGGTTATCTTAATGTTAACCAAATATTCAAACAATTATATTTGATTGTTCTTGACATTATGTTTCTTTTGTGTTCAAGGGCATGAGTTATCCTGGATACCCCCCTCAATCTGGAGGCTACCCACCCCAGCCTGGCTTTTTCCCCCCACAGGCTGGTGGCTACCCCCCTCAGCAGCCTGGTTACCCACCCCAAGCAGGTGGATACCCTCCACAGGCTGGAGGCTACCCACCACAGGCTGGCGGCTATCCTCCACAAGCGGGTGGATACCCACCGCAAGCAGGAGGCTATCCACCTGCAGGAGGAGCCTATCCACCTGCGCCCCCAACTGGTAATTTGCAAAACTTCATTTACAAAACAGTTTAACTTGTATATTATTGTGTTATTACATCTTTATTAGGACTGTGTTTTGGAGTCTGGCAAAACTATGCATATCAAGATAATTGGGCAACGATACCGTATATTACATGCCATTTGTTTATGTTTGTGAAAATCATATTTCCAAACATTCGCTTAAAAAGCTGCTGGACTCGACTGTCTTCTCAAGGATCTTTCCACGATCACTTAGCTGTGGAGGACATAATGTCTGCTGCCATCTAGCGGTCGGAGGTTTATTTGCAACATAAACATTTACAAACGCTGTGAATATTTTCATGTTAATTCTAAAAAAATAGAAACATTTTATTTTAAAAGCACATTATGGAACTGTTAACTTAAAAAAAATACATGGGAACGTAAAAAATATGACTTGCAAGCAAAAAGTATATTTTGAAAAAAGGAAAATTAAAGATTAAAGTAACATAAAATAAATTTATTACGAGATTAAAGTCGTACAAAATCCTAAATAGCGATAAAGTCCTACAAAATACATTATTAGGAGATTTAAGTCATACGAAAATAATTTATTTATAGATTAAAGTTAAGTATTTTGAACAACATTTAATTGAATTCAATTGAATTTCAATTTTATTCCAAAGTGTCTTATCAAAACAAAGTTCTCTCTCAAGACACTTTAGAGTTTAAGTAAGACTATAGTGGAGAAAGGAAAAACAGATCCCAACAACTTGATAATGAGTAGAGCACAGTGTGGGCGTTGGAGAGGAAAAACGTCCTTTTAGAAGGCAGAAACCTTGAGCAGAACCAGACTTATTGTTGACGGCCTCCTGCTGTGAACGGCTGGGATGAAGGATGAGGGGATAGAAAGATCGACGGAGAGAAGAGTGAGGGAGGATGCAGTGAGAGAAAGGAGGAGAGTATAGAAGAGTCCATGGAGGTGCTGGGGAGAACTTTGGATCCGATGACGTGGTGGAGGTGCTGGATCAGTTGGGTTTAAACTGCACAGGTGATGAATGTAATGCAGAAAAGGAAGGATATACAGAGCTCGGTGTCTAAAACTCCTCCAGCATTCCAAGCCTATAGCAGATCAAGATAACAGAAAGGGATGATTCAAGCAGAGCTCAAGTCAGTCCTAATTATAGGCTTTATCGAAAAGTAAGGTTTTAAAATTGTTTTGAAACATAGAGAGGGTGTCTGCCCTCCTTTAATCTCCTAATAACGTATTTTCATACAACTTTAAATTCTTTGAGTGGACCGAATACTCTGTCTTGTCGAATATCGCTACAGTATCTTGGAAAAGAATATCCCAATATATCACTACATCTATTGTCATTATTGCCAGTCAACAGATTGCAATTCTTTCTCACCACCGACAGAGCATCTGAAAAAAAAAAAAATTTAAACTGAATCCACATGAGCTGAGTCAATGGTCACACTGGGAATGGACGCCATGAGTCACCCGCTCGAATGGAGAGTTTCCCTTTAAAAAGCAAACAATCCTGTGCTGTTGCTAAGGGAAGTGGCGAGGGTCAACCAGCAGACACTGCTCCCTTTCTCTCGACACTCTCTCACCCACATGCTAGCTACTGACAACACGGAAATCCAAATGGTCATTCCTGCTGCTGAACAAATACTTCCATCTAGCTTTTTTTAAACTTTATTTCCTTTGCAGGCAGCTGGGGAGGCGGCCCACCTGGTGGTTATCCCTCCAACTCCTCTGGATACCCTGGCATGGTAGGTTCAACCGGAACTCAAGTTCCGCATGACAACACGTGTTAAGATTGTAGTTAGAAAGCTTCACACAGGCATGTGTGGACTGCTCGCTTTTACGGTAAGACGCTTTCAAAGTGAGGTTCCCTTTCAGTCATTTATGCTTTTATTCTTTTCTTTTGCATGAGCAAAACACCATTCATGCATACCATAATGCAGTTCTCGGTGGTGTTATTGTTTTGTCTGCATGTGTTCTTTTGTAGTTCAATGTTATAAATACTGGATCTAGTTAAATCTTTACACCTTTCCTAAGAGCTAGCATGCTAATAAGCCAACCGACGTCCAAAACGTTCTACTCTTCTCTTCATAGTAGTCTTTTTGTGATGTTTTCCTTCAACTGATTCACTGTCATATGTCGTATCCATGTCATTTCCATGCATGTGCTTCTTCTCTGAGCTTTCTTTCATGCACGTTTTCGCAATCTTCACACTGATTATAGAAGTCTTTTCAAAATCACAGATGCCAGCCGGTATCGGTGGGTATCCCAACCCATCAATGCAAGTTCCTGGGGGGTACCCGAATGTCCCTAACCAAAGCAGTTTTGGCGCCCAACCCCCTAACCAACAGTCATATGGCGTGTACCCACAGCCAGGAGGGCCCATGAACCCTTCCCAAGGGCCAGGAATGGGCTTCCCGGGCCAGCCAATGTCTGGGTATCCTCAGGCACCATCGCCCAACCACGCACCCATGCCGGGCTTCGGCGCGGCACCGCCACAAGGACCAACGTACCCCAAGGCCCCCTCGCCAAATCCATCGATGCCAGCCTATGGAGGTGGAGCCATGCCGATGGCTCCGCCTGTGAGTGTGGGTTTTTAACTTACTATTTTTGAACTATGTCAGACTCATTGAATAACTATTCGTGATGTCATGTAGAAAGGATTTCGGGGAACAATCAAGGACTATCCTGGTGCCGATCCCCTAAGAGATGTGGAGGTTCTGAGAAAGGCAATGAAGGGTTTCGGTAAGAATCTGAAACATTAGCATGTGTTCCATGATATCTCTTTTATTTAATATTTGGAAACTTTTTTCAACTATAAGCTTTAAAATGTAACTGGCTGAACTAGCCTGCATTGCCTTGTTAAGTCAGGCATGTAGGTTTGCTTTTCTAGAGGTCTTAAGAAAAGTGAAATAAATTACACAAATGTGATAATGGAGAAGGGCGTAAATTAAGGTGGTCTTTTAGATAAGCCTTTCAATTACTGAGAAGAGCCTGACAAGGACACTAAGATTAGGCAAACATGCACACACACACACACACACAGACATGCCCACTATTATATATCTATCAGTGGTGGGCAATTATATTCCTTTAGGGGCAAACAAAGAGAGGCTGCACAAAATGAGCTTTAATATGTGGGGGAAAAAGAAAAATAGAACATGATGAAACTAGTCAAAGCTATAATTCGATTGTGTATTATATACTTGTTTTATTTAGAGAACTTTTAAAAAATACAACCTTTTCAAATATATATATTTTGACACAACAACAAAAAATAATAAAAGGCAAAAGATAAGCGTACAAGGGTTGTTATCCCAAGGTATTATGAAAAAAACGAAATAAAATAAAGTTGTATTTTCATCCGAAAAAAAAGACAAAACAAACAAGAAAAGAAGGGGGTGAAATCATCAAGATGTATATCGACTTAAAAACACATTTTTAATATTTATACATTTTCATATTTTACTGTGACCAAATGAGGGCCAGGGCCACACTTTGCCCATGTCTAATATATATATATATATACATATATATATATATATATAGGAAGATTTATTTAAAAATATATATTTTGTCTAAAATAAAATAAAAGTCGGAGGCAGATTAAGATAACACTTTTTTTTTATTTTAAGATAACAGACTTTTTTTTAGATTATTACACATAATCCCTCTGGAGATTTCCTTATATACTTATATATATATAAAGTTTGAATTTGAATACAGGAAAGCAACAACTTTTTGGATTATATTTGGAGAAATATAAATAATGATCATAAATAATAAACTCTTGCTTTACCGTTGAAACCTGATTCTACACCATTAATGTAAAATACACATTTGCATTTCATCCCATTACATCATCTGATTTGAATCCTCCAAAAACATCCATCTATGTTCATCTGGTTCCTCACTAGCTTTGTAATAATATTAACTTAATAACATATCTGTTCAGGAACTGATGAGCAGGCGATTATTGATTTGCTGGGAAGTCGCTCCATCAAGCAGCGTGTTCCGATGCTGAAGGCCTACAAAACCTCCTATGGCAAGGTAACGGCTCACCTTGTCTTCATCAATGTTCTTTAATCTTCTAGTTTTCAGGAGGACGGAGCAGATGGTTGCAATAGAGGCGTCATCAGCCACATTTAATCTGTTTTTAAATATGTTTGATGGTGTTATCAAGTGTGGGAGGAGGTGTGAGCAGTAAACAAGAAAAATGTGTCAAATGTGTGGCACCATCTGCATCGACACACATTGATGGTACACATGTTTTATTTTATTCTCTGTAGGATCTGACCAAAGACCTTCACTCGGAGCTGTCTGGAGATTTCAGGAAGCTGGTCATGGCCATGCTGAAGGCCCCTTCTGAGTTTGACGCTTACGAGCTCAACAGCGCCATCAAGGTAAGTCCTGTGAAGGAAGCCTACGATGCAGATCAAAAACATGAAGAATACAACTGTGTTAAATGATCTACAGGGAGCAGGAACCGATGAAGCCTGTCTGATCGAGATCCTCTCTTCGCGCTCAAATGCTGAGATCAAGGAGATCAATCGCATTTACAAAACTGGTGAGATAAAACGATTCATCAGAAAGTGGTTTAGACCAGAGTCCCCAAACTTTTTTGTACTGTTGACCGGTTAAATGTCAGGATTATATTCGCAGACCAGATATAAAAAGTAAAAAAACAAAAAAAAATACAATTAAGTGCATGAAAAAAACATCTCACAATAACGCTGAATCAGCACCAGCTCTGGACTGGTTACAACAAGTTGTATTTGCAACCATGTATTTTTGATCGACTGCCAAAGATGGTGTTTATACAGTACGTGTGTGTCTCTGCCTTCACAGACTTTGTGTCAATGTGTGAGTTTGTGTTTAAGCATTACTTATAAGGAATGTTTTACTCATTTTCATGTTATTTAAGAGAAGATCTGGTTGTTATTTAAAAATAAAATAAAGCACCCATCAGGCAGTCATAATCAATAGAACATTGTTTTTATTTCTTTGCGGGCCAGTAACTAATGTCTCGTGGATCAGTACCGGTGTTTAAGATGGTCAATCACGAGTCTAATAAAAATGAATCTCGACAGAATACAAGAAAACCTTGGAAGACCACATCACCGGGGACACCTCGGGTCACTTCCGCAGACTGCTGGTTTCTCTTGCTCAGGTGGAGTCACGTCCAAGCTTTGCACTTTCTCTTTAAACCCGAGGAAACTAAGCGTTGTTCTTTTTGTGTGCAGGGCTGCCGTGATGAAAGAGAACATGTCGACATGTCTGTGGCTCAACAGGACGCTCAGGTTCAAACTAAAAGCTTGATTTCTGTACACAGTGTAAATTGATTGGTGGATAACTCTGATGATTTCTGCCACTCAGGCTCTATACGCTGCAGGAGAGAACAAGCTTGGAACCGATGAGTCCAAGTTCAACGCTATCTTGTGTTCCAGGAGCAAACCTCACCTGAGAGCAGGTAGAAAAAGATTCAACATGACCATCGTTTTGACAGTTTGCTGTAAGTGTTCCTCTGACCCCAGTGTTCATGGAGTACCAGCGGATGTGTGGCAGAGACATCGAGAAGAGCATCGGCAGAGAGATGTCTGGAGACCTGGAGAGTGGAATGTTGGCAGTCGGTGAGAAGAGCTTCCACTTGATCAATATGATAATAACCAAAAGTCTACTTTAACTGGGTTAATTTGGCAGCCATGTTGAATACATGTATTTTTTTTTTGTCCTCCTTTGCAAACATTTCTCCGGGTTATGGTACAGTGTCCTGATTTTAAATGAGTTAAACTTGTACTTGGTTTGCACTGCAGTGTTTTTCACCTCATCTTGTTCATTTCATCTTCGGGAACACACCTTCTTCCTCTTTGTATTTAAAATATATTATCAATACAGAATTAACAAATCTTACTCTCCAAATAAGAGATTAAAAATCAGTGCTTGTAGACGATAAACTGTTGCAGGAGGTTTGGAGATCAGCTCCTTTAATGTCTGAGACTCTGGTTCTCCGTCTCAAAAAGGGAGGAATGTCCTAGTTTTATTTGGAGTAGAATTCTTACCCTGTGGGTGGAATATCTTAGAGTGTCTTTCATTGGAAGAATGTTCCATTCTGTCTTTGGTGAAGAAGGAGATGAGATCGATAAACTGTAATTTAGTACTTTTAAGATTCTACCTCGCTTGAAACTGGGTGGAGGCCTCCCAGGAGATACTGGAAAGAGTGTGTCTTTTTCAATATTACTGACCTTAACACGGACAACTCGCCTCACAGCAAGAAGGTTGTTGGTTCGCTTCGAGGTCGGGAAGGAGCCGACTTGTGACCTTTCTGTGTGGAGTTTGTATGTTTTCCCTGTGTTGCGTGGGTTTACTCCGGGCACTCCGGTTTCCTCCCTCAGTCCAAAAACATACAGAGGTTTATTGAGAACTTGTAAAATTGTCCATAGGCATGAGTGTGTGTGTGTGAATGGTTGTCTATCTTTGTGTGCCCTAATGTCCTGTCCAGGGTGTCCACCGTCTTTTTCCTGAACTAGCAGGGATAGGCTTCAGTGCCCCGAAGGGATTAAGCAGCATGGAATATGAATGAATGAATCATTTTGTTTTAAAAAAAAAATTGATCTAAATTATTTGGATTGTAAAGACAAAATGCGTTAACATGATTTTCAGTTAAACAAGTGTTAAAATGTGCTGTTTGAAGCCCATAAAAGATGATGTATTACATCACATAAAATAAGAGCTGCATTATTCTCTTCTATGTAAATCTCGAATCATTGTCCTACATATAATTTAATGCTCTGAAAACAGATTAACATTTAGTTCTGACCTTATGCTGAATTCATTAAAACCCGTGATGAATTCTTGCATATTCCAGAGGCACCAGTCTGTGCTAATAATGCAAGTGTTCTCTTAGAATTCACCCGTGCATGTAAGTCAAAGTGAAATCTGTTTTAATGAAGTTTTAAATTTGCATGTTGCATGTTCTGTTTGTCGTTCCTCTCCTTTCTAAGGTCGTACATAATTTATATATTCCATTCTTCATCTGGAGATTCTAAAACGACATGTTCAAGCGCTCTCTGTCTGTTTCAGTCAAGTGCATCAAGAACACTCCGGCGTACTTCGCTGAGAGGCTGTACAAGGCCATGAAGGTGAGAGTTCAGACCTGCAAACGTCACCTCGACTCAACTTCTGGTTTGTTTACCCTGCCGTTGTGTTGTCGTGTCCAGGGAGCCGGGACCAAAGATAGAACCCTGATCCGGATCATGGTGTCGCGTTCTGAGGTGGACCTGCTGGAAATTCGCAAGGAGTATGTAAAGAACTACGGCAAGTCTCTGTACACTCACATCTCGGTAAGTGCTTCCTTTCATCACATCGGACCGAGTGTACGTTAAGAGAAGGACTAATGGTTTTCAATGTGATTCCTGGACAGGGGGACACATCTGGAGACTACAAGAAACTCCTACTGAAGCTCTGTGGAGGCAGCGACTGAAGCAGATTCTCTCTTCATCACGTGTCTTTATCATTATGCATTATACTCGCGCATGTTTGGCCAAAGTTCTGTTTACTCTGTCGTAGTCTTCACACATCAAACACGTGGAGCTGCGCATCTCTGTCTGCACAACGTTATCAAAGTTTTACAATCATATATTTGCTGCGCATCAGCTGGATTTTACATTTATAAAAACTACAATATAAAGATCTTTATATTTTTATGCAGCTGTTATACTTGTGCCAAAATACCCCCAGCTGTCGTATATATTTTGTAGCATTTGTCACATTTCATATCGACCAGTTTTGTCACTTTTATTTGCTTTAATTTTATAAAACATGTAAGCAGCAAGTTGAAAAATAAATAGCTTAACATGAAGTATCAGATGTTTCTTTATTATTATGGTGTTTGTGAAAGTGCACGTGTTGCTTATGAGCAGTTACAGAATGATTTGATTGTAACATTAAATAACCATTAAAATATCAGTGCATGAGTGCATATACTTAAATATATATAAATATGTATTTACAATACAATCGATGCTGCGTCATTAACTACAGTTACTATAATCCACCAGCAGAGGGTAATGTTACCTCATAAAATACGAGACCGCTGAAGTGGTTCAAACTCAAAGAAATATGATTTTTTTTTTCCCATTACAAGATCGCGTCTGTCCCAGTTGTCTAGGGCGAAAGGCGCAAGAAACCATGAATAGGGTAGTCCAAAATGTCTTTTTGAAAAAGATCACGTGAAAAGGGCCACATTTGATGAAGTGAAAAAAACAAGCGAGAGGCAAATGTGTTGTTTTTTTTTATCGAAGAGTATCAATAAAATAGTTTTCTCATTCAGAACTTCAAAATAAAAGCTTCTTCCAAACAATTTTCTGTCTTCTACAGGAAGTGCTCTACAAACCAACTCTCAAGTCCTTCATCATGACCATGTTTTGAACTTATTACTTTATAAAGTTGTACACCGTCGAGAACTGGGCGAACGAGAGGTTACGAGAGCAGGGTCCATTATGACATAATAATGGGTTTCTCTCCTTCACGAGCCAGCTGTAATCATGCCCTGCTTTGTTCATACAACAAGTGCCTTGGACTTGAATTATTTTTTAACACCCATAGTTTGCAATGGGCGGGGCTTAAGATCATTTTCTAATGTAAATATTTCAATGAAAAGAGAGTTTTGTACAAACTGACACATACTGATGAGTACAATAGAGTCCAACATCTATTTAAGACACACTTAAATCAACATATTAGTTGAAATTCAAGTTATGAGCATTAAAGCTCATTCAAGTTTCAATAACATATTATATAATTAAGAATGGGATCTGCTAAATACTTTTGACACTCCTGTGTTAAAGGATTCTAAATTCTGCTTCACTTCACTCCACGTCCTCCCATCCACTCGTGCAGCGACAGCCGCCGTCCATCACGTGCACGCGCCGTACAGTAACCACTCGGTGATGAAGAACTGGATCAGCAGAATTGATGCGTCCATAAAGCTGCAGTGAACACATTAAACAAGTCGTGTCTGCAGAGCAGCTCCGGGCCTGCTGTGGAGCCTCAAGGCACTCTGGGAGACGTGCAGTCGTGATGCTGACATATCTTCACGAGAGAAGGCTCGCTGGCTCGGGATGGATGTCGAGATTATAACTACCAGAATTTAAATGAGGAGGGGATATGAGTAGACGGGTTGTGAAGAGAGCATTTAGTGTCAGTGAAGGAGGAGTAATAACTCGTATCAAGTACAAGCAAGACGTCTCAATCTCTCGCAAAGAGGCTGTAACTGTCGTTTAACCTACACCTACAATAATAAAAACGTATGGTCCTGATTGATAATGGAAGTGTTGTTGATAACAAACTGTTGTTTACCGTAACCACGCCCCCTTTGCTGTGATTGGTTAAT
Source organism: Callionymus lyra (assembly GCF_982586985.1). Taxonomy (NCBI): domain Eukaryota; kingdom Metazoa; phylum Chordata; class Actinopteri; order Syngnathiformes; family Callionymidae; genus Callionymus; species Callionymus lyra. Next base: position 21,290,791 of record NC_141828.1, on the reverse strand, counting down.
CGTTGAGGTTTGTCGCTGCACGTCATCAATCCAGGAAGTCTCCACCTCCTAAGGACTCGTTGTATAAACAAAGCAGGACGTGATTACAGCTCGCCATAATTATTTTCGTAACGGACTCCGCTCTCGTAACCTATCGTTCGCTGAGATTTCAGACAGGGTAGAACTTTATAAAGTAATAAGTTCAAAACATGGTCATGATGAAAGACTTACTGCATCTTAGAGAGGAAGACTTCAACATTTGAAACACGTGAGTGAGTCAGGAAAGTTGTTCTGCTAATACAAAGACAGAATTACTCAAAAGCCAACGTCTGAAGCAGGCAATTATCCACACAATTTGAATTGGCATTTAGTAGTTTGATATTAGATGAAATAGAAAAGACGTAAACTTTACTTTACAGTTAGGGGAATATAAATATGAATGTTATAATGGGAAGCTTGTGGAGAACAATCCCAAAACAAAGGGTCAAACTCAAGCAAAATATTACACAAAGTCAGAGTAATTGAATGTTTATCAAAGCATTAATATAAGAAGCTAGAAGGACATGATTATCTAGTATCTATTTCAATCATGCCTTCTACAGTCATGTAAGAATGTAAGACTGCAGCAGCCTCGGAAAAAATATTTTCCAATCAAGTAGATACTTGCGTATCTTGTGTGTGTTTGTGTGTATCGGTCTCGCAGAATGGCTGCCTTGGTGCTTGGTTCTGTTTTTCTATTGTTTGTTTCGTGTCTTACATTATTTAATTCTGTGCTGACACCACAAAGAAATCCCATGTTACATTCACAACACTGGCAATAAATGTTTCTGATTCTGATGTGACTGACAGACATAAAATATAATAGTGATTAATGGAAGAATCAACTTTTGTTTATTAAGAAAACATGGAACAATTTATCTTCATATTTGTACAAACAGATTAAACTTAATTTGTACGACACATGAATGTATGTTTAATTAAGATGACATATCATATCTTTTGCCTCATGAGATCGAGGGTATATTGGAAGAATCAGTGTCAGCACTTTAAAAACAGCGTCTCATCAATACATTCAATATTTGATCTGGCATCGGGGCATATGGCGGCGGTGGCTTTGCAGCGACCGAGGCAGACACAGAACAAGACTGGGGGGAGGGAGCGACATGTAGATGTCACAATGAGATGGGTTGCATGCATGAACAAGGTCACGGTTTGAGAGGTATGTCCATAGTCGCCTGCTGCTGCGCCAACAATATTTAGTCTGCTCCAGACTGAAGCCACACTGCATCCATCATCAGATTGTGCTTCACAAATCCTGCTCGTCTCATTTATCAGCATCATGGTTGAATACATCTCTGGGTCTAAAATGGGTTGCATTGTTGGATACAGAGACCATAGTGCACATGTGTGTAGCTACTGTGCACAACAGATAATCCTCTCTTTTGCTACAGAAATTTGATTTCACCACTTGTAAAAAATAGAAGAATAGTTGATAAATCCTTGTAAATTAGGTTTACAGAAACTATGACTTTATATATAATACTTAAAATCTCTATATATAATTTAAATATAATACTTAAAATCTGTCACACATCACAATGTTACTCTTAAATTCTCTTACATTTTTTCTTTTTAAATGTGATCATCAATCATCTTTTAGTAGTTTACAGATCAATAGTTATAATGGAAATATATCAATGCCTTCAGAATATAGACATTTAAAATAATTTCAAATCTTGAATTTGTTTTACAATTGTATTTAATCATTTCTATATTTAAAGGTTTCTATTAAATAATTAAATTGAATATTTCGAATATTAAAAGGTCAAATTAGTTTTTCTTAAATCATTTAATTCAATCAATTTTATATTTTGAATATAATAATATATATAATATATGTGTGAATTCGTAGCTCTTTACAATCAATTATAAAAAATGTCTGTATAGTGTAACTAGACAATACCAAAAATAATACAGAGCTACTTGATAGAAATTTCAGCCAATCATACGACGCACAGACGATCATGTGACGACAAAGAAGCACTGGCACGTCAGTGTAGATATTGTCCAGACATTTAATCACTGTGTTATCTCTGGGTGGCCCGAAAACAAATGTCTTTGTGGTATCCCTTTGGTTGTCTCTGTGTCAAGGTGACCCAGTGGCCTGTAATCAAAAGTGGTTGAGGTATCCATATAACCACAAACACACGTTTTAGGGCCATAAGGTCACCTTGACCCTGAAATAACACAAGGGTTAAACAAAAAAAACTATTGAATTCCATTATTCCATGAAAATAAGTTGAACCTTTTCGTTGGATTGCAGTTTGAAGAATAAAGATGCGGCTGCAGTGATTTTTTTCGACCTAATTTTTAGATCATTTTCAGGTTCAGAATAATATTTAATATAGTTTTGGGTGGTCTTGAACTTTAAATTGAAATTGTTTTCTTATGTTTTTATGTAGCTGCACCCTGTGGTCTAACAGAAAGATGGTGTAGGTTATGTTTTTTGTATGAATTAAGGATGTGAAACAAATGTAATGATGATCAGAGGGATTTCCAGCTGAATGGGAATTCAACTTATATACGTTATTAAATAACATTATTTTAGGTTCCATAGGTTCGGTTTTTCTATAGCTTATTTTGTGTGTTATCTTATTTATCTTACTCTTCGTATCATCTTGTTCTTTCTCTTTATTTCTCTTTGTTCTTGTTCTTATTTTTATTTTTATGAATAATTGCTGTATTGCTGTGTCTAATTGGAAAAAAAAACAATTTCCCGAAGGAGAACTCCTGAGGGATCAATAAAGTTCTACCTAACCTAACCTAACCTATTTAATAACTTAATTCTGAAATGACATCAAAACAATTGCGTTTATAACACTGGCAATAAAAGGTTCTGATTCAGAGTAAAATAATTTCAATAAGAAAAACTTTCACAATTATTAATATTAAATTCAACCATTCAATGTTATAATGGCACTGATATACTTCCATATTTTACTGGGCACCGGAAGTGATCTTCTCAACGGTGGTTTCCGAAATCAGTGTTGCGATTATTTAAGTGATATTTAAAGCCAGGATGTAGACCCGCTACGCCTTTTTTGAAGAACTCCAGTGATTCTGGTCAAAAAAGTATTTTTTAATATACTACGACTCGCACGCCCATTGAGAAAAAAGGCGTGTCCTTCCTCCAAACTCCGCCCTTTTCTCCTTATACGGTCAGCGAGGGGCCCGTTGATTGACAGCGCGCAGCAGCTGCTGAGTTGCTCAGACATGGCGGAGGATACAGTGTAAGTGAAGCAGCAGCAGCGGCGGAGTTACGTGACTTTTTTTTCCCCCCTCCTCGCACTTGAGTGCACTTCCAGATCCACGAGCAAAAGGGGGGTGGGGGGTGGAAGAAATGTGCTCGGTCCACGCGAAGAGGGATCCGAACAACACGAGCCGAGGGACTCGGCTGAGATGGGAACACGGATCGCTGTTCGCTGCAGTCAACAGCCTCGGGCAACAAATATGGCTCCTTGCGCCTGTTTCGGCTTCTCCTCGGAAATCGATCCGGCGATTCTGAAGCGAACTCCTGCACGCGGCGATAAGTTGACTTCCCGGATCGCTCGGTACTTTTGAATCGGGTGTGTGTGTGGGGGATTTTTTTTCTGGGGCTCCCGTCCGTCCGGGTTAGCAGGCGAGCTAAACAAAAAAAAGGGGAAACTCTGTAGCCATGGAGCCGAAGCACAAAGAGTTGCTCGACCAGTGTCACCAGAACTTGCTGGACTCCATCACAGATGCGGACCGGGTCATCGAGCTGCTCATCGTCTCCGGTGCCTTGAGTCCACTGGATCGCTTCGAGCTGGACCAGAACTGCTCGTCCAGCGCCGAGAAGGTGGAGCACCTCCTGAAGATGCTCATGAACAAGGAGAGCGACCATTTCCTGGACCTGTGTGTGGCCCTGGAGAAGGCGTACCCTGACCTGCACACGGCCCTCTTCAACGGCACCAACGGTGGGGGACCTGTGGACCACTCCACCGGTAAGAGCCCCATTTTTCCCCCCCACACATGCAAGCCTTGGGTGGTCCTGGTCATGTATCAAATAACATCTGAAACTCAACATCAGATCCATTAAGATACACCTTTAGACCAGCTCAAGTTCCCCATGTTGTAGCCATGCTACGTTAGGTAGGATGACTTGTTTCCATGACAACGGGCGTACCGCTGACATGTTAGTCCTCATCGACCTGAGCAGAGGTGTGTGTGAGATGATGTTTTTTTCTTCTTCCTCTAAACGTGGCTCAAAAATCAGAATTAAATAAGATACTATTGCCTCAACATAAGACAATGTTGTGGGATGTCTTTGGTGAGAGGTATTAATTGGTCTCTTTTTTTTTTTTTTAAATGTCAAGTCACCGTAAATACATGGGAGAACAATAGGTCTTTTGCACTCTGTTGCAAAGAGGAATGACTCCGGCTCTTTTGCTGTCTTTTTGCATCGTAACACACCGAGACGTTGTTGAACAAAAGTCAGGTTTAAATCGCTCTGATGGAAACAAAATGTTCTTGTGAAATAGTGTAAACCAGTTTCATCAATGCCATCTTTGAGACCAAATGTCAAGACACATGACCAACAAACATTTATTTTAATTTCAATTGGACCCATTTTCTACTCACCCTCATGTCGACTAAGGGCTGGAAATATTTGTAATTTGTTTCTTTTTAGAGTTATTGACAAAAATGTATGTTCAATTCAATAAACACTCGTTGATCTTCATCTTCATCCAAAAAGACACCGAAACATCCAAATACCTCCATACTGCTCCTCTGTAAGATCAGCAGAGCAGTATGGAGGTATTTGGGTGTTTTTAAGTGTTACTTTTTGGACGAACATGAAGACGAAGACAACTGAGCTCCAGTCTCTACATTAAAATGAATATACATTTTTGTCTATAACCCCCAGTCGACATGAGGGTAAGTAGAAAATGAGTGAAATTGGATTTAAGGGTGAACTCCCTTTGATAATATCTATTTTTACTGTGACACAAATCGAGACACGGTTGAAGGTTGAGCTCAGCACTCTACTAAATAAATCATCTATGGTGAAATTGTTTGCTTGAGACCTTGGCTCTTCTAGGGGTCAGAGTAGTGAACAATGTAATACATTTAATTTAAGTTAAAAAAATACAATTTGTGACAATGTTACGTGTTAGTTCAGACGTAGCAAAATTATTCATGGTATTGGTTATAATTAGGGCTGGGTAAAGAACTTTGGTTGTTTTTTGGCACCAATCGGATATATTTTGCGGTATCAAAATTTTTCTCCTTTTTCGGGGACAATTTTCCATAATGAGTGTCACTCTTCACTTTCTTCTTCAGAAAAAAAATACAGTCAGTGGACATCAGATTCATACTTTTTAGCCATTGTTCTTTTTTTTTACATTTTAAAGAGCTCTTGAAGTAGACTTGACACAAAAAGTATGTCTTGGTATACATACATTTCATCAAGATTTTATAGGTACAAAGTTATTGATTTATTCCTATATACTGTTTAAGAATCAAGTGTCGTGAGCAGTAAAGGTTAAGATGAACATTTGCTCTAATATTTCTCCTCCATGAATGTATGTCACACAAATGGTGGATTAAAAAACCTGCTTCGCCATCAATAGCATTTCACCGCTATGGCACATTAACTCAGACGACTTGTTTCCATGACAACAGATGTCCCACTGACATGTGGCTCCTTATTGTCCTTAGCAAGCGGGTGATATGTGCTCATCCTTCCACATGTGTGCCACCGAACCCAGAGCATTTGCAGTACATTTAAGCCTCTACAGCAAAGAAAATTGAGTCCAAACTAAGGAATGGATGTTCTTGTTGGCATCAGACATTTGATATTTATACATTTTGTACATAACATATTTATAATAATGTATATTTTGGGAAATAATGAAGTATTTAAGTGATATTTTTTAATATATATAGGGTTCCTCTGTGATCAACTTTTCACCTGAAAAGTAGTAAGGTTTGTTTATGAAAACACAAGTAAGATACAGTTAATGCATTTATATGATCACTTATAAAAGAGCGAAAGGGTCTCCTAAATGTCTTGATCGTGAGTTTCAACTTCCTGTTTAGTCGCGATGACATGGCATTGGCTGTTCTCTAGATGACGGTGTGGTTCAGAAATCTCAAATCTTCAGAAGCTTCCATGTTTGGCTAAACATCCTGAGGATGATATACACACAAAGGTTTTGGGGGAAAAAAGAGAGCCTAAGATAAAGAGTCTTGGAAAACGTGTACGACAGCACTGGAACACCTTGTTTTTCACAGCAAGGGAGCGACCAAGTGTAAAATCCTCCACTAGTTTTGTCTGTTTAGCTCTGTCTGAATGACTGAAGCCAGTGGTTTAACCCACAGCCAGTGTCATGGCCCCGGGGCCTGAATGCAGAATGAGTCTTGAGATCTGAGCTAAGGGAGAAGCTGGGGTGGAACTAAATAGCATACAGTTCTTGTAAAGCGGTCCTGACGTTTGCAGGAGGATATTTTTTGACACCACTGAATCATTAAAGTGCGGCCGAAGTTCATTTTCTCGACCTGCTTTTTAGAATATCTATAGTCCAAACGTCTCATTTTATACAGTACGTTATATGAGAATTTTGTTACCTTTTTTAAGATGTTAATTTAAGCCACCACCTGTGGTCTGACTGAAAAAAAAGAAGCTTGGTTATGTGTGACGTCTATGGGTGAAGACACCAGCACCATTTCATTGACTTTCATTATAAAAAATAATTGAAAATATACAATATATATAAAATATATATATATATATATAAAATAACTGTAAATCTGAGCGTTAAAAAAGTGTATGAGTTGAGAATGAAACAAAATGTGATGATGACGAGAGGAAATTAAAACTATTTAGATAAGAATCTTGATGAGAATATTTCAGAATCTAAAGCAGAAATCTACGACTATGTCTTCAAAACTAGTTTTGAAGTAATCGACATAAATGATTGTTATGGTATAATAAACACGCACTTGGGTGATGGCGACGCATTCGGTTCTGATTTAATACAACATGCCTGGATGTGTGTGAAAGCTTAACTAACAGTTAGTGCCGTGATCAGAGAAGGTTTCAATGAACTTCAGGGGGATATTAAAGCAGAGATTATAGCGACCATATAAGCTCAGATTTCTGGCGGAAATGTCAGAACCATCACTCGGATAACGACATGAAACGGGTGATGAGATATGAACATACGATATAGACTGAAGAGAATTACTTTCATTGTCTCAGACTGATAATGTGACAGTTGTGCGGCAGAGCTGACGTCAATAAAAGATCCTCAAACTTCAGGCGTCATAAATCACACATTCTTTTGACATCATTTGAACAACTGAATATTTCCTAATAATTGTTGTTACATTAAGATTTAAGAACTAGCAGTGTGTAGGAATGAGAGTCTGCTTAACTTCACTGTTTATTTTTCAGTTTTATAACATTTAAACATGATGTCTCTGGTCTGTTCATGTTGTAAAGGTCAGTGGCCACACGCCTACTAGACAATGTGTCGAGGTTCGGCTGTTTTAGAACTTTATATAATCCTCAACAACCGCTTGTTACGTCTAGATCAAGATAAAGACAGAAGGCGGGGCTTAGAACAAGATAATTGTTTATTAATTATAACTTAAGATTGAGGATGATTTAAAAATAAAAGCAACGCATCAACCTGGTGGAAATATTTAGCAGAATTGTGAAGAGAGCAGTGAAGAGTTATCTTTACAACTTCAACCCCACTTTAAGGTCCTGAGAAAACATTGACTTTTCACCTACTTGTACCTGATCATGGTCAAGTCAAGCGTTCACGACTGGATGGATCATCTTTGATTTCTGGTCTTTATTTGTTGGTCCATATTGTCGCTCAATTCCTCAGAATTCGTCTTATAATCCTGACCAGGAAACGGCTCAAATTCAGACCAATAAAAGGTTTTTATTTTTTTTTATTTTTAGGAGGGATTCAAAGGTTAACTGGTGCACTTGTCTATATTAAATAGTTGGTTACAGAGATTCATTTATCTCACCTTCTGAATTTCCCAAACCATGTAGTAACACAAGAAGAAAAGTTAATTTGATCTGGTCGTGCCGCTGCCCTTCAAGCCAGACACGTTATACTGTAACCGTCGCCTTCATTGAGCTCGATTGAATTTCAGTAAATGCCATGGACTGTATTGTTCTGTTCAATCTAGATTCAAACGAAGAGAACACTGAGGTGTAAAAGCTGGTGTAGGTAATGATAACAGTCGTTCGCACAACATCACACCTCACCATGTGTTGATTGGCAAACGACAAGGGAGGTGGAATTCGCACACCACCCTCAATATTCAACTAAAACTGCAACACACTTCACACTCCAGAGTTCTTGTCATCACTTTTCATTAAATTACTGTATTTCAAGTTTTTACTGCCACACAAGATGAGTGGAATAAAATGAAAGTAAGAATTAAACATGATAAACTTTTAAATTAACTAGCATTTTCTTTTCCAATTGCGTATCAAAAATTAATGAAATACTGTTAACTAAATATGAAAAATAACGACACCACTGATATGATGTGTATATATAGAAAACAACATCAAATTCATTGTTGCGATTGTTTTACATTATAATTTAGTTTTTGGTAACTGTTAGAAATGAGTATTCGCTACTCCAAATAAAGTGTGACAGCTGTAGCAAAAGTAACTTTATTAGTACCGATAAGTTAAAATGGAGAGAATCCAGAAAAGGGATACAATGAAATCAAGTATGCTGGGAGACTTGTTGAATAAGGTTTTCTCTGGGTACCCCTACTTTGATTCTTGATGTTAGCATTGGAATACAATGCAAAGATAACCCTCAAAGTATAAAACACTTGACGTTATGGATATTTAGTTTTTGTGTACAAGAAAAAAAGCATTCACAAGATGTCTCAAGTCATCACTTTGCTTGTATCTCCATGTGGTTGCAGCAATTTTTTGTGGTCAGACTAACTGGTCACTGGGAACAACAAAAGCCTTCTTGCAAGAAAGTTCCCAAAAACCTCTCTGGAGTCGAAACGATGGTTTTTGGCTCGTAATTAAAACCAACCGTAACATGTCACACAAGACTTGCATGTTGCCTTCCGTTGACATTCACGGACCTCCTAGAAACCCTGCCATGTACAAGGCGACCAGAACACGCCGGTGGTGGAGAGTCTGGCCTGTAGTTATTCAGCAGAGGATTAGACCCTGCTTTGTTCTCGCTGGCATGAACGCCTCTACAAGACATGCTTTATCATTCCTCCGCAGCTTTTTCCCGCATCAGCCGCTGGACTGTTGGCTGCCGCCGACTTGATTGCACTTTTAATGTCCTTTTTTTATTATCTTTAGTGTAGTGATTCGCCTGATGCGATTACTGTTTCCACCGCGCCTGCGAGAGACCGTATACATGTTGTTTTCCAGAGAACCTCGAGGCAAAAAAGACAGAGAGAAGCTACAGAGAGAGTTGATGAAATACTCATAAGCCAGCTACGCTTCGTTTGGGATGGCAGAGAGAATATACAGTTTGGGTTTATTACACGTTGTATGCATGCTCTGAGCTACCATTTAAGCTCTGGATACATTCATATTCATATGTTGTCATACTACCTTAGTGTGGAGCTTCTTCTACAGCATTGTTGTGGTAAGATATCTTATTTATGTACACAAAGCTTCATGGATCTCCTGCTGCTTTCAATAAAAACACGAAATAATTATTTTGATTTCCGCTGCATATTCCCTTATGGATGTTGCAGGGGGGGCTGTAGTCTGTCCCAGCTTCTTAGGGCGAGAGGCAGGGGACACTCTAAACAGGACGCCAGTCTGTCACAAAGACACACAACACACACATACTGATTGACAATTTTTTAGGTTGCGGGTTCGCTTCCTGGTTGCGGCATTTCTTCGTTGCGTTTTATTGTTTTCCCTGTGTTTCTGAGTCTACTCCGGGCACTCCGGTTTCCTCCCACTAAATAATTGCTTTGCGTTTTTATCTTAAACTGAACACAACTGTTACCAGGTGTGTTTCCACGACAGTTTGTTTGGAAATGTTGACTATTTTGACGGTAAAATCTTCCTCGAGGATGACGAAGAATTAGTTGTTAAAGTGAATTCAATCTTGTCTAGAGACTCGTGTATTGTGAGTGCAATTCTCTATAAGAAGTGGCAGAATTTAGTCGGTTGTTAAAAAGCTTTTATGTCAACTTGAAACGGACACGTGGTCCATTATTCAACGTGGCTTGAGCTTTTTTCTGAATCCAGCCTGAAACAAACCGTCCAGGCAGAGGATCCAGTCCACATATCTTGCACAACCGAACGCTTTGTGAATTCACACAAGCGTATTATCTGCACTCCCAAAACCCCATATCATTTATTGAATGAATGCAAATGGCAGGATTCAGGCTGCCTCGTGTGCAGAATGCTTCTCCCTGTATGCTACAGTTTTTTCCACTCCCAGAGAAGCCGTGCACCTCCCCCCTCACCCTTTTGCGGATTCTAGTGCAGGTGACAGTGATTTAAACTCGCTGAGAGTGGAGGGAAACGCAATTCTCCCTGACAGGATGCAGCACACACAATCCTCTTTGGCTGTCAATCTCCTTTTTTCTTTAAAAAAAAGAGGTCTTTTCGCTTAACTTGAGAATTAAATCGTTTTCGCTCCGACTCTCCCGCTGACTGGGCGAGCACACTTGCACGGCTGTACGCGGAGACGGGCGATGAGAAAGCGAACCGGGCGAGGGGGACTTGGACAACAGGCCTTTTGTTAAGAAGTTGTTCAGACCTAAAGTGCCGAATCAGCAGCTTGCTGTGTACGACTAGGACATAAGCATGTGTGTGTGTGTGTGTGTGTTTGTGCGCCAGTTCGTGTCCCTTTTCCATAAAACACCGGACGAGCAAATGAGTTATTACCCAGGCTGCATTTTGTCCAGACTACTGCTCTCTAATATCTCCCCTGGGCGGAACCAAACTCGCTTTCCTTGCTTTTCATTTGGCGAGTACGTTTTTTTTTGCTGAACTTGGATCTTCGTTTCACAATTGATCACTGAAGCGAAGGGTGTCTAGGATCAAGATCTGAGTAACGCTGTTAATTTCTGTTTATTACACAAGCACTTATCACACAGGGATCAATGTTTTTGTCATGTGATCCGGTGCCAGACTGATCGTATTTAATCAACAACTATTGAGTTGACATCTATTGTCCAGGGTTAATTGCAGTCTATTGATTACTCCATTATTCCTTGTTCAATACTTTACTAGATGGATGGAATACTGGCGTGTATCTGTCATCTGTTGATGTCTCCTAATGTATTTCTGACTCTAAAGGTGTTCACATTTTTTCTATGTTTTTATTCTTAAAATTCTAATTTCTCTAATTTTCTACTCACCCTCTTGGTTGACTAAAAGTTGGGATTATTTTCAGAGTAATCTGTTCATTTTTAGAGTTATAGACAAAAATGTTTGTTCATTTTAATGTAGCAACTGGAGCTCATTTGTCTTCGTCTTCATCTTCGTCCAAAAAGACACTTAAAAACATTCAAATACCTCCATACGTCTGTTATGTCCATCTTGGAGGATGTTCCAAGAAAAATGAAACGAGTCGATATTTTCAGTTTGTTTGTAGCTGAAGGTCACACAGGCCATCACCGAAAATCTTGGTCATGAGCACTAAAACTTGCTTCAATAGGGATACTAGCTGGAGCTGAGAGACTGGGATCTTACGCTAAAAACGAACCTAAAATGTACGTATTTATTTAATTTCTTTCTGAAAAACTCCAGATGTTGATTCTTCAATACAAGATGGACGTTACAGACAATCAGTTTGGAGGTATTTGGATGTTTTTAAAGGTCTTTTTGGACGAAGATGACAACAAACGAGTACCAGTCGCTACATTAAAATGAACATACAAGGTCCAAGATCAACTAAAGACACACTTGAATCCTTTAATCCAGAATATAAATCTGGTTGAGAAAGTTATTCCTGTTGTAGAAGTTTATTGTGTGCTAAAGCCTACAGTTATTTGTGTAGTTTCACTTTTGTTCATCTGAAAAATGAGTCTTGCCATGAAAACGATTCTGTTTCTTTATGCCATTAATCTTAAAAAAGTGATAGTCTAGCATAGTTTTAACAACGCCTTCTGACTCGGCTGTTGTTAAAAGTGAAAGGGATGTCACAAGATTATCCTAATTCCAATCGTAGTGTTTGTCTACACGGCTGTTGTTTTTAGCTGTTTGCACGGTGCCGGATTAGATCAGACTTCTTCCACCTCTCATGGAAAGTAAATGGTGCCCTGGTCATGCGGAGTTATGGTTCTGAGCCGAGTTAGAGCCATTATAGCGCGTGCTCTCGGGGGCACATTTGGATCTTGGTGCTGCTCAGCTGTTCTGACAGGTCGACTGAGCTGCAGGCATTTTCGTGTCTTCTTCCCTTTGTTTTGCGCTGCCCGACTGTTTTTACGCTGCTTGGAAAAACAAGCTGCGTTACACGTCCCCGACCACGGGACGGAAAAAGGTGGGCGAGTTCGACCACTTGCCCGAGTGCACATGGAGTTGTGAGTCAGGCTGTGCGTGCGGTGTAGTAATCCTGGCTGATGATGTCATCACGCGAGATGACTTTGTTTATTCGTACTTTGGACGTCCATAAATCAGATGATCAATCCTCTACTCGAGCGGCAAAAGCCTCACTGGCCCACTGCCCAGAATCCTGGCCCTGTGGTGTCACAGCGTCTTCAGAAGTTAAGAGCACTGCCTGGCTTGTGGAGGTCTGAGAATGTGGGATGGAGGAATTAATTTAGAATTTATTTCGCAGTCTTGAACCATAAATGGATGAGGGAGACGCTTGTATAAGACGCTGAAGGTTACATGAAAGTTGAGCGTCTGATTATTCTCCCAATATAATGTTGGTCTGGATCGGATACAGTTCACGTTTGTTAGTTTAGTGACGTGAATTTTTTCATCTAAAATAAAGCGTTTCTTTACAGTCGTTCGTTAAGGAAGGGTTGATATTCAGGACATCAACTAGTTCCAAAAATTCCAAAAAGATTGAGTTATATTTGAGAGACAAGACTAGTTAAGAGTTTACCAACCTTTTTGAGTCACAGGCCATATTTAAAATGGGAAAAATCACCATCAAACTATCAACAAAATATGAAAATAAACCGATACAGGATAAAAAAAATCAAGGAAGAGAAGTTTCTTTCTGCTTATTATTTATTCTTGAAAGCCTTTTTCCGGTGCACATTTATTAAAAGATTGTACTTTCAATGTCTTCTTACATTTATATATATATATATATTTCATTTTGATGTATAAGTACATTTTCTGGCTTTAGAAGCCAGTACCAAATTTGCCGCTTTCAGTTGGTACGAATATCGGGAGACCCAAGACTTTATCGAGACCGGGGAGTTCGAGACCAAGACATTTGAAGATCAAGATCCAGACAAGAACAAGACATTTGGAGATGTATATCATGCAATTATCCATTAAACATAATTAAAAATGCATGTCGTCCAAACAACCCAAGTATCAAAAAAGTACAGTATCTTTCTTTTGACAATTATACTTTTACATGAATGCAATGCAGGTATTTAATACTTTTCTATGAAGATGTGGGAAATAATGGATGGATCTACTGGGATGGCATTGGGTAGTAAATGGCACCCTAAATTTACTCTCCAAACGGATTCCTATTCAATATGTCATACTGCAACCAGCCAAAAGTTCCTGCTTCCTTCTTGAAACCAACGTAAATGTTTTTCTAGATCCGTCCCTGTGTGATAACATTCTAACAGAAAAAGAAAATGGATAACCTTACTGTTAAAAATGGTAACTCTGGTACATTTCCCTGAGGTTATTAGTACACAAAATAAATGATACAAGTTGAGTATAGGTCATAAGAACACTAAACGCTGTACTAAGTAACTTTAAACTGTGTTGATGATGGATCAGGTGATAAAGTCTGAGAACCCCTATCTAGTCTCTGTTACTGTTAATGTAATTATATACTGTTTCATGTATTAAAAATGTGTTTAAAACCACGATCTTGAACTAAAAAAAAACTACACTATCCAGGCCCACCAAAGATATGGGATATCTGTACTATATGGGATACAGTACAGTACATATTTGATATTTAACAACTCTTGATTCTGCTTATAATACTGAGGATAAAGTGAAACTGTGCTTGATGTAAGTAGCTCTGTACTTCTGATCAATGCACGACCGCTCTTGTAGGACGTTCTTTCTGGGACACCCCTAAAATAGACATTGGTGTGACCAGCTGTGATTTATCGCTGCAAGTCATTGTTGCTGACGAAAGTGATGGGAGGAGTTGTTGAGGCTGCATTTTTTCTTCGGGAATATCAAGGATGGATAGTGTTCCAGAACATAATCGACCATTGTGTCGAGTTTTTACACAAGTATAGAGTGGTTTCTTGAAGAGTTTTATTAATGATTGAACAAGGGTATAATATAAGATTATTTGTGAAATGAGGACCACTATCCTTGAAGAAAAAACTAATTGATAAATGACAGCAACCAAAGTAACATTTGACTCACTATGTATTTGTAGTGTTTTGTTCTTTAAGCGCTTTGTGACCCTGGTCTGTGAAATGCACTGGACAAATAAAGCTTACTTACTTGATATACTGATATAAGGGCTGTGTATTGGCAAGAATCTGACATTACAATACGTATCACAAATCAGGGTCAACGATATGATGTATTGCAATACTGTAGGAACAAGGATACATTTGTAGTATTGTTATAGTACTTGACTCTGGAGTTGCAGAATCTACAGACCACATGACTCTTGATGAAGTCGTAACTGTTTTCATTGGTTTTGAAACCAAAATATGTCCAAACATGGAATCGACTGTATCCTCTAATTCTCAGTCATCGCGGGATCCCGTGGGATTTCAATGTTCATTTAGCTGTGGAGGACGTAATGAATGCTGCCATCTAGCAGCCGGAAGTTAAATTGCAACAGAAAAGTGAACAAACGGCATGTTAATTGAATTTCTTTTTATTATTTTAAAGGCACATTATTGAACTAGAAGCCGTAAAAAGCTATGGTAACATGAGCCCCCCCCCCAAAAATCGATGCAGTGCTGTCGGAGATCGATACATTATCTTGGAAAATAATATCAGGATGTATTGCCATAATGATATTTTCTAACACATCAATAAGAAATGTTTCCTACTTGACAGAATCAATGACAAAGGCCAGGTCTATGTAAAGGATTAAGATGGAAGAGGAAGTCTGAGACAGAAATAGGTTATTTGCGGTGCATTTCCTTCCAGGGAGTATTAGCGGCAGTCATGTCGCTTGACGACTCGGGGGATGAAACGAAACTTTCCCTTTTTCTAGAGGATTTGTGCTACTGACGGTGTCGTCTTAAATGGCTTTAAAATGCCCAGTAATGTTGGGGATTAACATAAAGGGATGAGAATTAAATGAACTGACTGGAAAACTAACAACAGAAGTAAATGATGAGTAAATTTATTATGTTGTCATGTATATATATATTTTTTGTAATAAAAAGCAGACAATTAATGCAACTGAAATGATGATATAATTGTTTATTTCTTAGTGAGAATCTGACTATTGGAAAATCCAGCTACGGTACAGGAATAATCCACAGATGATTACAGAGGCGCTTTAATCCATTATTCATATTGGGTTGTCATAAGCAATCCAATCTACTTTGGGATTGTGCTTGAAAAAATTCAGAGTGGATGAAATATCGCTGAACATGTCGCCGATCGGAACATTTTCCTCCGATGCGTTTACTTCTCGTTGGACCCGAGATGAGCAGCAGGTGTGACCTCGGTCACTTCGCTTCAGGCTCTACTTTGATTTAGGCAGAATTTAATCTGATGAATAATTGAAACGCGGCAAATAAGGCTCGTCCTCAACCAGCCTCCCCAAGTCTTAACCTCCACCGCGATGCTCGATTTGCAATTCCACTCGTCGGGTTTCACCATGGTAACGTGCCATCCTTCTTTCGGCGCTGGTGATCTTGCACGTCTGGAGCAACTGTTGGCGATGAAGCGAGCCACCATGATGTGGAGGGAAAGCAGAGGAGAAAGAGGGAAAGAGGAACCCGGAGGGCAGAGCAAGGGCGAGCACTGTCTCTGACCTATTTAGATCATAGAGGCGGGATTTTGTTAATTTGGCCTCAGGTCCTCGGTGGAATCATTGTCACCTCCTCAGCCTCGCTCGCAAGTCGGCGCTTCATGTCATCGTATCTAATGGAGTCTGGAAAACAGGACCGGTTCCAAATGAATACGTTTCTTTCTTTTTAACCAATTTTTACCCCAAATAAAACCCATTTATTTTGGAATTAACTTTCCGCTTCTATTAGTCAGTGACATTAAAGCGGCACCATGTAATATTTTGCAATTATTCATATTTTCTAAGCCTGGTTTATTTTTATTCTCTCATTACTCGCCATAATTTCATCGTCTTCGCACAGTGAGCACATGACTAGCTTGAGAGTGGGGGGTTGCGTTCATTTCCATAATAGCTAAAGAACTAAAGGGATTTTCTTTTACCTCCAGAAATAAAAAATATATGCAATACAAGTTCCAAATGGACCCTGAAACAATTTCTTGAATGTCACGTTATCAAAGAGCTACATTAAAAAAGTTGACCATATATTAAACTTTACAAATGAACATGTTTAATCTCCACTTTTTTGCACCTAATTCTCTCATTACTCGCCATAATTTCATCGTCTTCGCACAGTGAGCACATGACTAGTGTGAGAGTGGGGGGTTGCGTTCATTTCCATAATAGCTAAAGAACTAAAGGGATTTTCTTTTACCTCCAGAAATAAAAAAAAATATGCAATATAAGTTCCATATGGACCCTGAAACAATTTCCTGAATGTCACGTTATCAAAGAGCTACATTAAAACAATTGACCATATATTAAACTTTACAAATGAACATGTTTAATCTCCACTTTTTTGCACCTAATGCAAAAATGGTGATGACTTCTCTCCAGTAGATATCCACGTCCGTCCCGCTCTAATGTGTTTGTGCTCATTGAGTGAGTCGCTGTGTTTACAAATGACGGCGCTCACTAGCTGCTGCTAATTACTATTGATGATTAAACGTCTGTCGGAAACACCGCAGAGCCATCGATCACCAGATAGCTCGTATGCGACGCGCCGTTTGAGTCGTATTCATCGCCGCTTGTTTGGACGATCATCTCACAGCTTCATCTAAATAAGGAGATTTAAGTCCTGGCCGATTCGGGGCCAGAGGATTCCAAATACAACATGTTAAACTGCTTAATTTCCTTTATTTCCTTTTTGTTTCACTAGTTTTTCTTCCGAATAAAACAAATTAATGTATTAGGATAAAAAATAAATGTAGATAACATTAATTTATAATGAAATGGTGTATATCTCATTTTAATTTGAAATAATGTTCTATATTTTTCATTAAAATGTCATATTAAAGCTTTTTCTTAATCCCTTTTGCTTGATGACAAATGAGGAATTTTAAGTTTTTTTATTAATTTAAATCTCATATTTGCTATCATTGATATGTTTTTAAGTAAATTGGTTATTTAGGTTATACATGAGTTTAAGACTATCTTTAAGAGTCACAAGAGTCAAAGATGGAGGGAGGAACGCGCAATTATTTTCTGAGATTCTGCTGCCACGTTTAAAAAAAAGAAGTTTCGTTGGTTCAACTGTGTATATGTCAGAGCTGCACAAAGTACATTTTAAAATAAACTTCCTCACTATATTCAGCGTCTTTTCTTTGTCTGACTCTATGTAATATGGTTCCTTAAAGTTCAAGTAACATGTTGATTTAAGTGCGTCCTAAATAGATGTTGGACTCTATTCTACTCATCAGTATGTGTCTGTTTGTACAAAACTCTCTTCTCATTGAAATATTTACTTTAGAAAATGTGCTTAAGCCCCGCCCACTGAATATACTTCTGCTGTAATTGGTTAAGCGTTAGGGTTTGTCACTGTGCGTCATCAATTCTGAAAGTCTCCACCTCCAAAGGACTCGTTGTATAATCAAAGCGGGGTGTGATTACAGCTAGATGAAGGAGTAGAGAATACAATTTCTCTTGAAAGACTCTGAAATCTCAGCGAACAAGAGGTTACGAGAGCAGACGGGGGATAACTTTATAAAGTAATTCGTTCAAAACATGGTCATGATGAAGAACTTACTGCATCTTGGAGAGAAAGACTTCAACATTTGAAACACATGAGTCAGGAAGGTTTTGAAGTGAGTTTCCCTTCAGGTCATGTCATTGTTGTCACTCCTGGCACGTTGATAAAAAGTTAAAAAATGAAATGCTAAATACAGCATGTTGTGTTCTCAATGAAATAAATCCTCGCCCTTGTCTGAATGTTATTGGTTGTGTTGTGTTTTGTCAGATTTGCGTTAAGTCTCAGGCACGACATGAAACGAGGATGTCATTCTGGCAGCGTCACTGCTGGTTGTTTTAAAAAAGACGTGCAACCCTGCAGTGGTTCGCATAATATGTCACGGAACAATATGAATTCAAAGCTCTTCGCTTCAAGCGCTTCTCAGACTGAAAGTGTTGAGCATCAGGGAAAGTCGGAGCAGATTAAAAAGCTGCTTCGGCAAAGCGGCTTCTTTTTTTTTTTTCCCCACTCCTTACTTTCTGCTCCTCTTTTGTATCTCAAACAGCCTTATCTCCTTCAGCTCCTCGGTGAGGATATCTCCTTTCATCTGTCCTCTTCTTCTTCATGTGCCCCCTCGTCCCCTCTCCATTCCTGGGTCTACAGGCGCTCCCCGGCTCGCTCGCACAGCGCTCACACTTAATTAGGCCTGGCCCTGTCACAGAGTGAAGCTGGAGCCGCACTCAGCTGGGAAAAGACCAGGACCAGAGATGGAGATCTGGAACGCTTGAATCTATTGCCGTTCTAATCCGAGTACACCGTTGTTCACGTGTCACTGCCAATGCGACACAGTCAGGCACATTTTTTGGCAGCTTTTTTTCTTTGCGTGACTTCCGATTTTCGAACGGAGGCTAAATGAAAATGACCCGATTTGACGTCAACAACAAAAGGCGTTTATTTGTCGTGCCGCAGCTGTTCGGCTTCACGGCGAATCACACTCTCAGACGCCGTCTTGGATAGATAAACATTTACGCTCTCGCTGGAGCGTACAAACCTTTTTAATGCGCAATAGATCAGATCGTAAGTGACAGAATAGGACAGCTCGGTGAGAGGGTTTTGGATGGAGGACATCATGTTGGATTATTCCACCAGTGGAGGTCTCGGGTCAACAGAGGGTGTGTTTGATCGGAGAATCTAAGACGCAGTTACAATGGAAAATTCTCCCTTTCCTGTATTAAAAGGCGGCAGAAGTGAATCGATTCTATCTGACCTAACTAGCTTATAGGCTTTGTGTTCTTCGCTACTCTGGCGCGGAGGCATCTTGGTAGCCCTCAGTTGTTCTCCCCTTAACCCTTTATTTATTGTGACAGGACAGTTGTTTAGTATATAGGGCTGGAGGCTTTAGCAAGATTTCCTTTTTTCATACAAATACTGCACTTGATTTTCTTCGATTTTTAAAATTCCTCTGAAAAGACGTATTAAAACATCCAAATGCCTCCATACTGCTCGTCTGTAACGTCCATCTTGTATTGAAACCTCGATGAGAAGAATTGTTCTGGGAAAAATTAAACAAGTCTATTTTCTACCCACGTTCGGGGCGGGCATTGAAAGACAGCGCTGTAAACTGGAAGTACTCCGAAAGTACTGTGAGTACTCTGGGTTAATATCGCAACCGCTTCCAGACTGCACAAAGTCTACTGGAAGTAAGTAAGTAATTAATAGTCATTTGTAAAACACCTTTTTAAACCAGGGTCACAAATAAAAAACAATACACAGTAAAAAATATATACTTTAAAAGGCCAAGTCACATAAGACAAAAACACAGGAGTCTCAGAAAATCAGGGAAAATCCTGCACAAATAAGAATGTCTTAAGATGTTTCTTAAAGGAGTCAGTAGATCATCAAACACAGAGGGAGAAGAGGATTCAAAGCTTAGGAGAAACACCATGGAAGGATTTCTCTCGTCTGGTCAGGAAGCATGTTCAAGAACCATCAGTAGATTCTGATCCACAGACCTCAGAGACCGAGCTGGGGTGTAAGGCTGGATCAGATCAGTGAAATAAGGAGAAACCTGACCATGAATAGATCTGAAAGTAAAAAAACAGAATTTTATAATTGATCCTCAAAGAAACTGGCAGCCAGTGAGTTTTAAGGATCGGTGAAATGTGAGTTATTCTACTAGAGCAGGCTAGAATTCTCACTGCAGAGTTTTGTATTAACTGCAAGCGTGAAATTTAGACTTGTTTTATTTTTTCCAGAACAATTATTTTCCTCGAGGCATCAATACTGTACAAGAGAGACGTTACAGTCGAGCAGTATGGAGGTATTTAGATGTTTGTTGTTGTGTCTTTTGAAGGAAGTTCATCCCTGGGCGCTAAGTTGTTTCATTAAAATAGATTTAAACTAAAAAGGAACAGATTACTCTGAGAATAATACCAACTCTTAGTCGACAAAATGAGTGAGAAAAGCTTGTGATCATCAAAATAAATAACGTTAGTTGGAATCGCTTTTGCGATTGTTATTTCCGCCGTGTTCTCTTCATCATACTTTTGGACGGCGTTCACGACTCAGTGGTGAATCTGGGTCTCCGTATGGCAGGCGAGCGCCGGTGCTCCTGCGCCACAGGGAGATGCTTCGGAAAGGTGAGAGCCGTGATTTATTGCCTTCTGTGACAGATGCTAATGAGTGCAGATAGAAATCAGTGCGAATAAGGTCGACGGTTAGCTTCTATTTTTATACCTCACAACGGAGTTTAAAAAGCCAAGGCGGATTTCGACTAATCTTGTTTATCCACGACATTACAGAAACATTAGACTGCTCTCAATGACTGGAGGGATATAGTTTTCCTAGGATTATATTTCCAATGATTACTCTTCAGGGCCAAAAACAAGAGCGCTACGTTTATCTTCAAACATTCTTTCCAGTCGACTCGAACATTTCCATATTTCTACGCTGCTTGAAAAGTTGTTTTTCTGACCTGAACTGGATCAGGATTCATCCAGGATTTTCTGTGAAAGGCAAGTGTAGCAGATAAACCGATTTGAAGCGTTAGGAAAAGAGCACATGATCCTTCATACGTGGAGAAAGGAAATGAAAAGAGGATCGCTCTTCAACCGGGCTTTAGAAGACGCGTACAGGAAATGTACATCAAGGCTCGACGCAGGTTTATTGTTGTCAACGGAACATCAGCGTGATGTCTCACTCTGATCTGCATATTCAACACTTCACAAGCGTTCCATAAATCATGCCTTTATCTCGATCATGGGTTGTTAAGGTATCAGTGAGACCTTTAAACTAGTCGTGACCCCATTACTATGACTGCGTATATTATCGTATATCTACTCGCCAACCCTACAGTTGTACAGACATACTGTATCTTGTTGGTGTTTTTGTCCTGTCCAGGGTGTCCCTGCCTCTTACCAGATGTAGCTTTTTCCCCAAGAAAATATTTGGGGTAAATTGTAAAGGGGACATCGATCTCAGAGTAACTTGCTTGGATTCTTGTTCAGGATTCTTCCAGTGCAGCTGAGTTGAGTGAAGTAGGTCAGTACACTGTCATAGGGGTGTTGGTAAATATCAATACAGCGATATATCGTGATATATATATTTCTTTTTCTTGCAATACTGTGTCGACTTTCAACACCACTGTTTGTTTTTTTTTAACCATAGTTATTTTATGGCTTACAGCTAAATAAAGTGCGTTTACAATTGACGTGCAAATTTTCCGAAGTATTTTGTGTTGCAATTAAACTTCTGGTTGCTAGCTGACATTACGTCAGCTAAAGAAATGATACAATCCGGTGACGACTGAGAACGAGAGGATACAGTCAAAAATAACGATAGGCTGAAATATCACATTTTCCCTTTCCTCAATACTCTATCAGTATTCCGATAGGATTTTTTTACGATTAAAATACAAATATTTATAAATTCAATATTTGGTTAATGTTTCTGTTGCAATTAAACATGCGGCCGCAGCTAAATAAACATTGAAATTCTGCGAGATCCCTGAGGACGAGAGGATACAGTCAACCACAGTAGGACGCAAATATTAACTGCGTTTGTTCCTTTTTTTGTGTTGCAATGAAACTTTAATTCCCCAGATGGCAGCGGTCATGTCCCCCGCAACTAAATGAACAATGATAACTGAGAACGAGAGGATACAGTCGAAAATAACTATAGGCTGAAATATCATGTTTTACCTTTCGTCAATACAGTATCAGTATTCCGATAGGATTTTTTTACGATTATAATACAAATATTTATAAATGCAACATTTGCTTAATGTTTCTTTTGCAATTAAACATCCGGCCGCAGCTAAATAAACATTGAAATTCTGCGAGATCCCAGCGATCCCTGAGGACGAGAGGATACAGTCAACCACAGTAGGATGCAAATATTAACTGCGTTTGTTCCTTTTTTTGTGTTGCAATGAAACTTTAATTCCCCAGATGGCAGCGGTCATGTCCCCCGCAACTAAATGAACAATGATAACTGAGAACGAGAGGATACAGTCGAAAACAACTATAGGCTGAAATATCATGTTTTCCCTTTCCTCAATACAGTATCAGTATTCCGATAGGATATTTTTTATGATTTAAATGCAAATATTTATTAATTCAACATTTGGTTAATGCTTCTTTTGCAATTAAACATCCAGCCGCAGCTAAATAAACATTGACATTTTGCGAGATCCCAGCAATCACTGAGGACTAGAGGATACAGTCAACCACAGTAGTATGCAAATATTAACTGCGTTTGTTAATTTTTGTGTTGCAATGAAATTTTAATTCCCTAGATGGCAACGGTCATGTCCCCCACAACTAAATAAACAATGCTGACTGAGAACGAGAGGATACAGGACTTAAGTAGCTTTTAAAGCTGATGTTTGGACATATTTTTGTTTCTAAACAAATGAAAGTAGTTAAGACTTCGTCAAGAGTCATGTGGTCTGTATATTCTGCAACACCAGAGTCAAGTACTCGACAATACTACAAATGTATCCTTGTTCCTACAGTATCCCAATATATTTTAATGTTGTCCCTGTATCATGATGCGCATCCTTTGTCGTATCTGCGTTTGTTGCTGTATAATAGTCTTGCAGTAGAAAAATAAAACGCAGTGTGTTTTTCATCATCCAAACCTTTTCTTTTTCTTTCCTGGCAGGTTCCACCTACAGTGTTCTCTCCACCATGCCGTCAGACTCCGAGAGCAGCAGCTCGCTGAGTAGCGTCGGTAGGTTTGTTTTTCAACATCTCGTCAACGTTGCGATCATAACCTCCGTGTTCTCTCGTCTTTCTTTCCTGAGACTCAACCATTAATTAAAAACAGTCGGAGAGTTGCCTCACAGTCAAATGTGTTTGTCACGCTTCCCTCCTGCTGCCTTTGACAAAGGTCCAAATGATTCAGCTGCGTTATATAAATCCCCCGAAAAGGGCCAAATGTTGAGTCATTGATGAGCATAATACTCCAATTTCCTGTCCTTTTTTAGAAGTCCTGCTTGGCCAGGACAAGATCTAATGGTGGCTGTTCAAATCAAAATTTTTGTTGATAAACCATTACAAAATTGTAATATTCTTTGAATAATTCGTCTTCATTTCTGTGAGTAATTTACAACATATCAGATGATTAAGAAAAGTTTGTTTCTTTCAACAACCATGGGAGAAGGTAGCAGCTGGCACAGTTAATCATCGGCTAAATAATGGTATTCAAATCTCAAAATGAGGTTTAAGTTCTTGCAGTATTGGCTTGAACACATGCAGGCCAGGAAAGAAGAAATTAAATCTGCATCTCAAGTTTTTTTGTGACAGCTGTCACATTTATAAACATCAACCGTGTGTGTGTGGACAAAAAATACATTCAAGGGTTTATACTTGGAGCATATATAGGATTTATTAACTAATGTGAAAACCCAACTTTCCTGACTCACTCACATGTTTTAAATGTTGAAGTCTTCCTCTCCAAGATGCAGTAAGTCTCTCATCATGACCATGTTTTGAACTTATTACTATATAAAGTTCTCCCCTGTCTGAAATCTCGACGAACAAAAGGTTACAAGTGCGGAGTCCATTATAATGTCTTCACTCCCCCTCCAGCCAGCTGTAATCACGCCCCGCTTTGTTTACACAACAAGTCTCTTGGAGGTGGAGACTTCCAGGATTGATGACACACAGTGACAAACCAAGATGCTTGACCAATCACAGCAAAGTGGGCGTGGTTATGGTACAAAAAATGTAATCTCTGGAAGTGAAAGTGGATAATTAAGGAATCCAGCTTTATCATTGGAGACATTATAATGACTGTCTTTTATATATTACTTACAAAAAAACCCACTCGTCACTGAGGTCAAGTCTCATAATGCACTACAACAATTGATTCTCTTAAGAGTTTTAAGAGCCAAATTTTGAATTCCAATCTGATTTTTTTACTTAAAGGATCCATCTTAAAGAAGTTTTGTGAAGCCAAGAATACTTTTGTGTCTCTTGCATGCCCACCGTCCATATAATCGGGCCTTCTTTGTTTATACAACGAGTCACTTGGAGGTGGAGACTTCCGGGGACTTGAGGTTGCGTGGTGACAAACCTCCATGCTTCACTAATCACAGCAGTGCGGGTATGGTTATGGTAAACAAGATCTCATCTCCAGTGGGCGGGGCTTAAGCACACTTTCTAACGTAAATATTTCAATGAAAAGAGTGTTTTGTACAAACAGACGCATACTGATGAGTACAATAGAGTCCAACATCTATTTAAGACACACTTAAATCAACACATTAGATGCCTGTTTTAATCGTGAGATTAATGGAAATACTTAATATCCGTTTTATCTCAGGGTCACCCGTCAACGGCGAAGCTTCCTCTCCTCCACCAGCCATCAACGACAACAGACCGTCCTCAGACAACCTGGACACCATCTTGATCCAGCTCCGCCAAGTGACTCGAGAGAGGGACGAGCTCCGCAAGCGCCTCGCGTTGGCGTCGCCTGGGACCACCTTTGACGACTGCAGGTACGAATCCCAGACCTGCCAAGTGTTTCTTGGCAGAAGACAATGTTATAGCTCACAACAGATGCTCTCTTTCTTCTTTGGGAATAATAAAAAAATCCAACTCTCTCTCTGGTCTTTGAAGTATCACTTCAAGTGTTCGTCTGTAGCGATAGATCCTCACTCGCTTGGAATTCCTTCTGTCCTCGTCTCGGTGCCTGTTTCTCCCTCAAGGCTGCTGAAGTTAGAAAATGTTCCTCTTCTCTCCTTAAGGCCGAATTCCAAAGCCAGCCACGACTACGAGCGTTTAAAGAGTCAGTGTGTGAAGGCCATGACGGACCTCCAGTCGCTCCAGAACCAGCACACCAAGACACTGAAGCGATGTGAGGAGGCTGTGAAGGAGGCCGACTTCTACCAGTGAGTCCATTTCACCCTTTTTCTCCTTCATTTATCCTAAAACGTTTTATTACCTGCACTTGTATTTTAATTTGAACAGGTAACAAATATTTATTATGACATGACATTTGGTAAATGATCTACTTATTTTTTACCAAAAAAACTACTACTAGTATATAAAATAAATAATTTAAGATAAATAAATAAACTACTTTTTTTTTTTAGTTACACTGATACTGTTTATTTAAATATACATTTTCTGCCATTAATTTGATGGTTATAAGTACAACAATAATTATTGTAATACCTTTAATTAAAAGTAATTCAATTTAATTTGGGTACACTTTAAATTAATGCAATAAAGAAGAGTTTTAACAAATGTTTAATTGTACTTTGAATTAAGCAGACGTTGGTTATTCTATGCAACTAACTATCCTTGAAAATGGTTTTCAGTCATTTTAATATAAGATTAAAATGCTTTGAAAACATTAAATTATTTTCTCCCTAAAAAACAATCATATTTACAAACATTCGTACAATGATCGCTTTGGATTTTCAGTACGGGGGCCACAGACATTACATGATAAAAAAAAAGAAAAAGAGGTCACTAAAATGATAAGTCGTGGTTATTTATGAATGGCAGTTTGCTCCTACAAGTCACCAGCCTGGAGAGCTCTGGACCCAAAAGTCCCGTGTTCTATCCCTGACACTGCGGTCTCATTGTTGTGGTTATTTTACAAATTATTTTGTTGAAAATCTCAATATTGATTTAACTATTACAGAACAAATTGTTGTCGGGCAGATGGTTATTTTCTAAGAATTTTGTTATGAAATGCATCAGATAAATGAATGCGTTGCTAATAATATATAAAAAGCGATGTATAATAACATTATGGTCTGTAACAAGTTTGTATAAATATTGTTTTTCAACAAAATACAATAATGCAACAGAATTATTACACTGGTAGAAATATTAAGGTGGTACATTCTTCAGAATAAACTGGTGTCAATAATGTGAGAATATAAAGAACGTCAACCTTTTATTTAAGGTATTGTCATCCTTCAAAATAGTGCCTCTTATTAAAAGATGGAATTTGGGGGTAAAAACCCATGTGTTCTCGCTACATCGGTTGATGATGTCATGTCTGGAGCTCCGTAATTCAGCAAATTCTGGACTTAAAACAAAAATAAATGGACACTTTTAGCGATACTGTGTGATTAAATCAAATCATTGAAACCTTTTGATAGTTTCAAAAGTCTGACTAAGCGTTTTTCTTGTCTCCAGCATGCTTCATAGTCGGATTCTAGGGGAGCAAACGCAGCTGAAGGAGGAGACGGAGACGCTCAGGAAGGAAAACTCTCAGCTCGTCCGTGAACATAATCACCTGAAACAAAGCTGTGAGGAGCTGCAGCGGCTGCACGGGCAGGACCAGGTGGAGTTGGCCGACCTCCGCGCACAACAGCAGCAGGTATTAAGAAAAAAAAAAAGAAGATACTTTTACAACTATGTTTGGTGCAAATCCCAAAGTTGAGCTTTGCAAGAGTTGGATTTTTTTTAATCTATCTGCTGACCTGCAGTGAAGAGCGGCTCCCGTGGGGATCCTGAGCTCAGGCAGTCGGGCAGATGGAAGTGCCCACGGTGCGCTTTCGAAAAGGGCAAACGCAGAAGGAGAGGGCTCGGGCAAAGGGCACCCTCAACTTCACCACGTCGCCACATGATGAGTTTATGCGCAGTGTAGACAAGGTCACAACAGCCGCAGGTCAAAGCGGCTGTCGCAGGAACCACATCAGCATCAGAACCTACGGTGCTGGCTCTCGGCCCACGAACACGAGCCTAGAGACGCTCATGGAATCACAAGCTTCTGCTAAAAGAGGCTACAGTTGTGATGGGAGATGTTAGAAACCACTCTTTTTTTTTTAATGAGTCGTGTCTTTTCAAGCACAGATGAAGCTTTGATGTCCTTTATCTCCTGATAATGGTTGAGATGAATGTTTTAGGAAGCTTGTAGCAAAACCGAAAAGGTTGTTGGTTCAACTTCTTGCGCCCCCCAGAGGGACCGCGGTGCAATTACATGAAGAGCTACAGCTTCAGAAGGAAAAAGAAATATAATTTGAATAAACAAATTATTCCTTACATTAGGCGAAGCCAGTTATTTTTGTTGGACGATTTTCATTTAATTTTTAAAATAATTAGTTGTCCTCATATTTACTAATTCAGTCAATTCACTCAGATGAGATTATGTATGTAAGATTTTTAACAGCCAAGACATCGAAACAAAGTTGACACACTTTATTGAAAATACCTGAATTAACTAACACTGTGTCTGTTTTCACCTCATCATCTCTGTGTCGCATGATTGGCTGAAATTTTTTATCAATTATCTCTGTATTCTTTTGGTATTGTCTGGTGGCACTGATGTACAAGCATTTTATATTGAATTTAAAATGCTATAAATTTAAAAATATTCAATTTAGAAAATTAATTTTTGAGTTATTTGAATTAGAATGTCAAAATCAATGTGTAAAAATACATTTATTTTAAAATTATTACAATTATTGAATTCAAATATTCAATAAATACAAATTAAAATAAAAACTTTTCAATATTCGAATAATTTAATAATTCAGTAAAAACAAATTAAACATTTTCATTTAGAAATTGTTAAATGATTATTCAAAAAATAATTTGATTAATATTTTTAAATTCAACCATCGACTATCTATTCCGATGGCACTG
Source organism: Callionymus lyra (assembly GCF_982586985.1). Taxonomy (NCBI): domain Eukaryota; kingdom Metazoa; phylum Chordata; class Actinopteri; order Syngnathiformes; family Callionymidae; genus Callionymus; species Callionymus lyra. The sequence continues at coordinate 21,262,547 of NC_141828.1, read as the reverse complement.
ATCTACATCTATAGAAGACCAACCCTTATTTGTTCCTTGATGGAAGGTGTTTTTAAATGCAACCTGCTTGTTTTATCTATTATCATTTACAAATCCACAATATTAACTTGGTGTTTCTGCAACTTTACAAGGAGCTGACTACATCCTCAATGTTTGGTGGATGTGAAGTTATTTTAACATTATTTTTTGTCATATTCAATGTCCTTTTTTGAATGTCATTCTGATCTTTCCTCGCTACAATGATGATTGTTGTGTGTCTGACCTCTCAGGTCATGAGGGAGAAGGGATCCTCGGAGGTGCTGAACAAACTCTACGACACGGCCATGGACAAGCTGGAAGGTGTGAAGAAGGAGTACGACGCTCTCAGCAAGCGCTACAGCGAGAAGGTGGCCAATCACAACACCGACCTGAGTCGTCTGGAGCAGGCGGAGGAGGAGAATCGGCGGCTGCAGAAGCAGATGGACGCGCTACTGAAGCAGCGTGACTCGGCCATGCACTACCAGCAGCAGTACTCCACGTCCATGAGGAGGTGACATGAACACACTGGGGAGTTGTGAGATAAAACAATCTCAATTACAATTATTACAAGGATTTTTAGTTCCTTTTGGCAATTTTAAGGCCCATGATTCTTACTTTCTCACTTCCCTTCTGTTTTATTTGTGAGGCTAGTTAAAATATTAATCAAAAACAAACTTTTTCTACAAATTTAGAATTAGAAACTGTTATTACAATTGTTGTAAACACAGCACAGGATTTTTTTTATGTTGGTGGTACAGGGTAAAATAACGAAATAATATAAATAAAATAAAGAGATTAATAGGAATAAAAATAAAATAAGAGAAACTAACACAAAATTACATATAAAATTAATAAACACATGTATATATAAATATATATGGGGTGTGTATTGGCAAGAATCTGGCGAAATGATACGCGTCATGATTCAGGAACAACCATAAAATATATTGTGATACTTTAATAACAATAACAATTGTTTTGAAACTAATATATGTCCAAACATCATCTTTAAAAACTGCTGGAGTCGACTGTATCCTCTTATCCTCAGTCATCTAACTGGATTTTATTGTTATTTTCCCTGTGTGGGAAGTAATGACTGCTGCCATCAAGTGGCCGGAGGTTAAATTGCAACCCAAAAATGAACAAGAATGAATATATATCTATTGTAAATACAAAGGTTTAATTATTTATTTTATTTAACACACTTTATTGAACTATAAAAAATTAAAGAACTATGGTTAAAAATGAAATTACTAAAAAAATAATGTATACAGTGCCGTAGAATATTGATAAACTATCATGGAGAAGAATATCGCGATGTAACACCATATCAATATTTTTAAATATCTATATATATTGAGAGTTTTGTGTAATTATGAACTATATATATAGTAACAATAATTTAAATGATGGCTCTCTTAATAGATTCCAAATGTAAACGACAATATTTATCTAAAAAACTATTTATATAAATTCTATAAAGCTCCTACAGAATGAAGTCACTTCACATACTTCCTTCCACAAATATATTCTCCATCAAATAACTACAGCTGCGCCTTCAATCCCGTCCTCCAGGTTCGACTCGTTGCAACAGGAGCTCAACAAGTCCTCGGCCCAGAACAAGGAGCTGCAGAGGGAGATGGAGCGCCTGCAGTCGGAGGTGACCCGCTTCAAGAACCTGCAGCTGAAGGCGGTCAAGGACTGTGAGAAGTACAAGGAGGAGAGGGACTCGGTGTTCAACGAGTATCGCCTCATCATGAGCGAGCGCGACCAGGTGATCAAGGAGGTGGACAAGCTGCAGACGGAGCTGGAGGCGGCCGAGGCCAGACTCAAGAACACGTCCTCGGAGAGGGTGGTGGCGAGCGAGGAGCTGGAGGCGCTCAGACAGGTACGCTCCCCTTCCTGCTGTCCGTGTTAGTCACAGGGAGGGTTTAAATGTAAGATATATATGTAAGTTTTCTTATTTATCTGCACATTAAAGTTAAGGATTTTGTATGTACTTAAAAGCTGCTCATCACCACTTTTAATATGTAGCAGTTGTTGGTTCATTTATAAGAAACAAATGTAACCATCACCCCTTTTTGATAGTAAAATGATTGATTTTTCGTTATTTAATATTTATTTGTTTACGTAATAATACAAGTTTTTCTAAAATTAAAGAAAACCATTTGTCGATGAATCAAAAAGTGAACTAGTATTGGCAAGAATCTGGCGACATGATAAGTATCACAATACAGAGTCAACTATTTCATGTATTGCAATACTGTAGGAACAAGGATATATTTGTAGTATTGTCCAGTACTTGACTCTGGTGTTGCAGAATTTACAGACCACATGACTTTATTTGTTTTGAAACCAATATATGTCCAAACATCAGCTTTAAAAGCTGCTGGGGTCAACTGTATCCTCTCGTCCTGAGTCATCTAACTGGATTTTATTGTTCTTTTCGCTGTGTGGGAAGTAATAACTCGTGCCATCTAGTGGCCGGAGGTTTAATTGAAACCTAAAAATTAATTCGGCGTGAATATACAGTATGTCTATTGTAAAAACTTTTTTTTTTTTTTAATTTAGCATTTTTTCAGTGCTTTCATATGTTTTGAAACTAAAATATGTCCAAACATCAACTTTAAAAGCTGCTTTAGTCCTTTATCCTCTTGTTCTCAGTTATTACCGGGATCATTGTTTATTTAGTTGCAAGGGACATAACTGCTGCCATCTAGGTAATGAATGTTTTGTTGCAACACAAAAATGAACAAACGCAGTTAATATTTGCATCCTACTGTGGTTGACTGTATCCTCTCATCTTCAGTCATCAACTAGATCATTGTTCATTTAGTTGCGGGGGACATAACCGCTGCCGTCTAGGGAATGAAAGTTTCGTTGCAACACAAAAATGAACAAACGCTGTTAATATCTGCATCCTTCTGTGGTTGACTGTATCCTCTCGTCCTCAGGGATCGCTGGGATCTCGCAGAGTTTCAATGTTTATTTAGCTGCGAAGGATGTAACGACTGCGGCCACATGTTTAATTGCAACAGGAACATTAACCCAATGTTAAATAAAAAAATATTTGTATTTTAATTGTAAAAAAATCCTATCGGAATATTGATACAGTATTGAGGAAAAGGAAAAACACGATATTTCACCCTATCGATATTTTTAACACCCATAGTATCCACTACTGAAGTCTAGACGTCATGACAACATGCTACCAAAATAAAGAAGGAGATAAAAAGCAGTTTCTGAAGTATGTTGTTGATGTTAAATCATCCATATGCTGATACATTTCTTTTCATATCGTCCATCCCTTGATTGACAGGTTGTTTGGTCCGCTCCGGAAAATGTCATTGAGTTCTGTCAATCACTTTTTAATTTTTTAAGTCTTCATGCCCAAACTCATGGTATTGTGAACCCTTGTTGCAGGAGCTGAACTCCTCCCTGGTGGACCGGGACAGAGCCATCTGCGAGAGGAACGAGCTGCTGGAGAAATACTGCCACGAGGTGAAGGACAAGGCGGAGGCGCAGAAGGAGCTGAGTCAGGCCTGCAAGGACATGGAGACGGTCCGCGAGGAGAGGGACGTGGCTCGCAAGGAGAGGACGGAAGCCATCGTTCAGAGGGACCAGCTGCTCCGGGAGTACTATCAGGCTCGGCAGGTAATGGCCTCGCGCTCGTCACCCCGCTCCCCTGCATGATCTCTGGCAAGAAGGTCCGAAGCATGATAAAGTGATTAGTGTTGCTCGTGAGCTGTCCAGGGCAGGATTAAAAGAATGTCGTGGGACACAACTTTAAGAGGATTTAGGTCACACAAAACGGCCCTCTTCTTTTTACAAACCCTCCTGATGGAGACATCGGAAAGATTACCAAAAAAAAAAAAAAAATCTTATTCTTAATACTTTTGGTTGTTTGTCAGATTATTAGCCTCACAGATGCAGTGATGAGTTCACTGACGGGGAGCAAGACTAACATATAGTGAGTGCATGGGTTTGTAGGTGTAGTACAATGAAACAAAGACGTCTGGTTGCGTAGTGTGAAGTTTTAAAAGTAATTTTCATTGTAAATCAATTCAAAATCTAGTTTGATTATTCATGTCCGTTTTAGACTTTTTAACCATGTTATCAAGTTGAAAATGCTGAATAACTTCTAGATAATGAAAAATGTAATTTGTTTCTGGAAAAAGGATAAAAGGACTGAAATAAACACAATTAAGATGGAAAAAAAGTAGTAATTAATCTGAGCACAAATTATTTTTAATTGAATATACATCTTGAAAATATTCAATAAATATCAGAATCAGAAAACGTATATTGCCGTTGTGTAAACAGGAATTTATATTATTAATCTTTTTATTTCATTTTTATATTCTGTAACGACAAAGTACAACATTAAAAAAATATAAATGTACTGTATATATAAATAAAAAAAATAATTATACAATTTACATTACCATAAATGTGCTTATAAATAAGAAAATGAATAACTAATAAAATTAATTTAATTTAATTTAACAATATTTTTTTAATCCGCTGCAGTCTGTTCTTGCCTGTAGCTGTTGCAGCAGAGTACCGCACGATAATGGACTCACAATGGCAGTGTTAAACTGCACCTGCATCATACGTGGGTGTTGGAGTTCCCTCAACTTACGATATAAAATCTACTGACTGTCAGAAAGGGACAAAGTCAAAAAATGTATTTAATAAAAAATAAAAAACGATGACTAAATTAAGTTCTATGTAGAGATGGATCAGCTGCATGAGCACTTTTATACTCCTGCACAAATACAGACGACGATTGTGATTCATTTGGTTTGTGGTTTCAGAAACAAGACTCCGCCACGCTGGACATGGAGCGAGCCAACAAGGAGATCGAGATGCTGAGGAAGCAGTGCGAGGCCATGTCCCAGGAGCTGAAGGAGGCGGCTCAGGAGGCCGAGGTGGCCAAGTGTCGGCGCGACTGGGCCTTCCAGGAGCGAGACAAGATCGTCGCCGAGAGGGAGAGCATAAGGTCAGGAATGTTCTCTCAGATATAAAGGCAAGTCTAACCATCCTTAACGTCTGCAGGACTCTGTGTGATAACCTGCGCCGGGAGAGGGACCGGGCGGTCAGCGATCTGGCCGAGGCGCTCCGGAACCTGGACGACATGAGGAAACAGAAGAACGACGCCTTGAGGGAGATGAAGGAACTGAAGTGAGTTTAAGCCTGGTTTTCCGATAATTATCATGGAAATTGGAAGACAAACAAATGAGGCTCGACTCAGCGTCCCGCGGTAAATCCTTTCACATTTGGGTGGGATCGACCGCCGCACTGCCAGCCGTGCGTGTCCAACTTCTTTGTTCCGTAAGCGGCTGTTCTCGCTGTGTGGCTGGAATTAAGCTGAGATGCTACGCCTCTGGAGACATCGCTGTTGCCCGGTTATTTGTTTGCTGGCTTTTCAGCATGCCCAGATTAAAAGTGTAATCCTGCAAAAGCAGCAATGTTTGGGATCCACGCAGTCTATCAGGCTGTGGAGAGTGTAGCTGATGGCTCCCTCTGCCGGTTTCATGTGGAAACTGCATATAAATAAATCATCGTCCAAGATGTTACTGAAGCTGCCTCGTTGCTTGGTTCCGTTTTTCAATGTACTTTCAACACCACGAAAAGATTCCTGTGTTTTGTTTAAAACACTGTAAAATTTAACTTCATACATGACTCATTTCTATTCCGAATCTAAATCTAAAGTGTTCACTGAACTTTCTCAGTTAAAAACAGTTGAAACATGCACTGTGTTGAATAAATAAATGGCTAAAAAGAACACATAGGTCTTAAAGGAAGGTAATCCTAATTCTTGTAAATGTTTCTTAACCTTATTGTTATCTCAGGGTCAAGGTGACTGAGAGGGCCCGAAACAAATGTGTTTGTGGTATCCCTTTTGTTGTCTTTGGGTCAAGGTGAACGACCTCCACCACTGTGTCTGTATTTCTGGATTCCAGGGAGGTCGTTCAACTTGACCCAGAGACAACACAAGGGATACCACAAACCCCTTTGTGTTTCTGGCCTCCGGGTCACGTTGACCCTGAGATTACACAAGGGTTAATTGTTTAAGTAACTTTTTTTTACTGGGATTCATTTGTCCCACAATGTTAGATTTGATTTCTTTATATTTATTTTTTATAAAGTGTGTTCATATCATATGAAGATGTTTTAAACCAGGGCTGTCAAAGTGGTCCAGAAAAGAGCTGAGACAGAGCAGGTTTTTGTTCCAACCAGTCAAGCATTTATGAGTTAACGAATCAGGAATCGGCTTAAAAAAGCACAATCAGATGATTGCAGTCTCCAGGAACCTGATTGGTTCAACTATATGTGTTTGACTGTAGGAATCAAAACCTGCACCGGCTCAGCTTTCAACTCTCTTTTCTGGACCAGTTGGACATCTGTGTTTAAAAATGATGAATTTATGATTTAAAGTTATTGTGCATTTTCACATACTGAATCATGACAATAGAGAATAAGATCTTATTTCTGTAAATAATTTGGATTATATATAATGAAATAAACTGTGTTAATGTGGATTACTGCACTTAATATTTTTACTTAAAACAGTTAATTACATTTTTATCTCTTTAGATTAAAGTTTTTTAAGTTTTAATATATTTGATCTGTTTTTGTTCTTCTCTTATATATTCTTGCTTGAGGGCACCTCAATTTAATTTCTAAATATTAATTATAAAAAACACTTTTTTGTAAGAGCAAACAGAACCAGGACAACACGAGAACACAAGTATCACAGCTGACATAGAGTGTTGTCAAACTCTCACACTTTCTCACACGTGTCTCCTTCTTTCAAGGGAGAAGATGGAGAGTCAGCTGGAGAAGGAGGCTCGGTTCTGTCAGCTGATGGCTCACAGCTCTCACGACTCGGCCATCGACACGGACTCGCTGGAGTGGGAGACGGAGGTGGTGGAGTTTGAGAAGGACCGGGTACGATCTGACGCGTGACGGTATTCAAGTGTCAAAGGTCAACGTCTGATTGACTCGTTCACAGGACGACATGGATTTGAAGGCGCTGGGGTTTGATGTTGCTGAGGGGGTGAATGATCCGTATTTACCAGGGGATTGTGGGATATTTGTGACGAGAGTGGACAAAGGAAGTATTGCAGACGGAAGATTAAGGTGCGTGGCTACAATCCTTGTTGTCATGGCAACAGCAGCACCCTAAAGGTGTCGTTTTAAATCTTCCTCAGAGTGAACGACTGGCTGCTCAAGATCAACGACATGGACCTGACCAACAAGGACCGGAAGCAGGTGGTCAAGGCGGTTCTGAGCGGAGGAGGACTGATCAACTTGGTGGTGCGAAGAAGGAAGTCTATGGGCGGAAGGCTGGTGACTCCGGTCCACATCAACCTCATCGGACACAAAGGTGAGCTCAGCCCGGAACGAGTTTGAACTTCCTGTCTCACGTTTTTGACCTTGTGTGTGTCAGACTGTGGCATCGGTCTGGAGAACGGCGTGTTTGTCGCCGCAATAGTTCAGGGCAGTCCAGCAGCTAAGGAGGGTTCTCTGAGTGTTGGAGATCGACTGATTGCGGTGAGTCTTCTGCTAAAAAAAAGAAGTATTCATTTAAAAATGGATCTTTAAAGGATCTAGTCTTTATATACAATAGATGTCGCTATAATTATTTGTCACGCGTGTATGACGTCATGCTTATTTTCATTTTACCGAAATCGCTTCCCTCCTCAGCCCTTTAGATGGCGCTATTATTAACTTTCTTTTAACCCTTTTCCATCACATAATGGTGATATTTGACTGACAGTCGGCTCAGTAAACAGAAACCAACTTTCACTTCAGAAAAGTATACATGCATGATTCTAACAAAGAATTTAAATTATATCTTAACTCAACTGTTAATTCTTGTGTCAAACTAATGATAAATGTATTGTTTTTGCACTTTTGTTACAGACATATTAAACTAACCTTAAAATGTTCAAGTGCATTTCTGTCTTCATCTTATACTGTTTTTGTTACTAGATAAATGGAATTGCTCTGGATAACAAATCTTTGACGGAGTGTGAAGCCCTGTTGAGGAACTCCAGAGACTCTCTCAGCCTCTCCCTGATGAAGGTACAACTTGTTTAACAACTTATACAACACAGAATGTTTATATACAAAGGAATATATATATATATATATATATATATATATATATATATATATATATATATATATATATATTATATACGAAGGACAGAAATAATAAATGCTCATGTTGAATATCAATATATAATGACTTTTAACAAATGATTTGTCTCAGGATTAAGACAAACAATGATTCAAAAAGAAGATTTAAGCCCTAAAACCATTAAATAGAATAGGATTAAAAGTTGAACCTAAAATTTGGATTTCACTCATTTTCTACTCATCCTCATGTCGACTAAGAGTTGGGATTAATTTCAGAATAATCTGTTCCCTTTATAAATTATAGACAAAAATGTTTGTTCATTTTAATGTAGCGACTGGAGCTCAGTTGTCTTCGTCTTTGTCCAAAAATACAAAAACATCCATATACCTCAATACTGCTCGTCTGTAACGTCCATCTTGTATTAGAGCATGAATAATTAACTTAAATAAGTCTTTATTTTAAGCTTGTTTGTAGCAGAAGGTCCAGGTCTCTGTTCTAGCTTGAAGTCTTTCCTTATTGACACACACACACAAGTGTCAGTGCACAATATTTATACTGATAGCCTGTTATCTTCTACTAAAAACAAGCTTAAAATAAATAAATGTTTATTTTTTCCGTACAATTTGTAATGTCGAGGCTTCAATGCAAGACTCTGAAAATAATCCCAACCCTTAGTCGACATGAGGGTGAGTGAAATTTTTGTGAAATATAGCTTTAAATATTTGAGGGGCTGTTGTGTAGTCAAATGATTTTGACATTCGTTTGACACAATCCTGCATCTGTCTCCATCCCAGTTCTTCCCGCACAGCACATCCGGCCAGAACATCTTCGAGAGTCTGCGCGATTCCTCGGAAAAGTCCAATGCTCGCTACCACCTGTCGGAGATCCACTCGCGGAACACTCGCAACCTGAGGCACAACAGCTCCACGCAGACGGACATCTACTGCGCGGACGTGGCGAGCGGCAGCAGCTCCAGCAGCATCTCCGGGGAGCGGCGGAAGGTCCGGGGCGGATCCGACGAGATGTTCGGGGACAAGCCATTCTCCACGGGGTCTCTGCACGCCACGGGTTTGCGACCGACCTCCGACCTGGGCTCCGGACGCTACGGCCCGAGCGCCTTCCAGGAGTGCTGCCAGTACACCAAGCAGCCGTCCTCCCTCCCCTTCGAGCCGCTGGCGCCGTCCGACTGCATGGTCCTGGAGGCGGCGCAGGAGAGGAAGCACAGCGGAGGAACGTGGCCCAAGATGATGGTGGGAGGCATGTCGGTGGCGGCGGACCCCTCCGGTCCCATCTTGGCGGCCACCCAGCTCTCCATCTACAAGTCGCCCAAGCAGAGGAAGTCCATCTTCGACCCCGACACGTTCAAGCGCCCGGAGACGCCTTCTTCCAAGCTGGAGTTCATGGCGGCCAATCAGATGGCGGCGGCGGCGGCGTGTCACTCTCCGCAGCCTTCGAAGACCGACTCCCTCTCCTCCTCGTCCAATCCCACGCCCACGCCGCCCACTCCTCCCACCCGAAGCGACTCCTTCAAGTTCAAACACAAGCATCAGAGCAGCTCCGCCTCCGACTGCACCATCACCTCGGACGGCAAGGGCGGCGACGCCGTCGGCCCCAAGGGGGCGGCGGAGAGCAGGGAGAGGAGCGAGAGGGAGCGGGACCGGAACGGGAACCACTACTTCCTCGACGGGAAAGTCCTGACCTCGAGGAAGTCGTGCGAAGAGGACATCGGCAGGACCAGGGCGGAGGAGCTGGAAGTGAAGAGGCCGAGACCCAAGTCGGCCCCTGCGTTAAGACGGAGGATGACGCCTCAGACCATCACGCTGCCCGCCTTCCAGGTCAGACTCTTCTTCTGTGGTGCCTCTCACGTCTTTAAATTAATTGTTAATATTCCGACAAGAATAAAAGAACAATAAATTAAATAAAGAAATACAATTCAAACTTCAAACAGGGAACACGTATTAACTATTAATAAGCTACTTATTCACGGGTGTATTAACAACAAAATAGCCACCTATTATTCATTGTGACTATATTATAACTGAACTACACCTTATCTTTACTGATTATTAACAGGAGGAAAAGCTAAAGGTTTATTTGGGTGAATATTAACTTCTCTCATTGTACTTACACCTAATAAGGGTTAAATAGAGAGAACTACTTCACTGTTATTCATAAAGTCTATTTTAAAATAAAAGAGCACAACATTAACAGTGTGAGTCCTAATTACTCAAAAATAAATATTTGTAATTGTGAAATTGTTGCCTATTTCAAAGTGGCAGGATATTCATAATTAAAACTACATAGAAACTGGGTCACAACTTTTAAACCAGTAATCACAATTTTGTTATTAATGATTACAGAAACGAGTTATTATTAACGACAATTTAACTGAAAAACAATGTATAAAAAAACCATAATAACCTTAAAAGGAAAACAAATTTGTAAAATAAATTAAATGACTTGAAAAGTAGAATACTGTAGACAATGAACAGTGAACTAATCTAATCCTCAATGTCCACTTAAAACTTCATTAACGGCATGTTTTTCTTCACAGAAACAGAGCATTTTATGTCTTATCGCTCTTCTTCAATGATCCAAATTTTAATTTATAAAAAGCCCATGTGATTTTTGTGTGTTAATTTGATCATTAAAGTGATTATCCTTCAGTTAAACATGTTATGTTTAGTTTTAAAATATCAATAGCTCTTGAATGCAACAATAGCAATTCCATTGTCATTAAAGGGATCATCCACACGTGTGACAAATGCGTGATCTGATCACGATACAGGGGCAACAATACGATATATTGCGACATATTGTGATACCGTAGGAAAAACAATATACTGTATTAGTATTATTTTCCGAGTACCTGACTCTGGTGTTGCAGAATGTACAGACGACATGACTCTTGATGAAGTTGCAACTGTTTTCAATGGTTTTAAAACCAAATTATGTCCAAAATCAGCTTTAAAAGCTGCTGGAGTCTACTGTATCCTCTCGTGCTTAGTCAGGATCTTGCAGGATTTTATTGTAGCTTTAGCTGTAGAGGACGTAATGACTGCTGCCATCTAGCGGCTAGAAGTTTGATTGCAACACAAAAGTGAACATGTTAATTGCGATGTTGAAGTCCTGGTTCTCTCTTAGTTATTTCTGTAACTCTCCAGTAAATGATTTCTTGCCAAGACAGTTTTGTTTCCATCATCCACAGAGCTACTCCAATGACGATCACTCTCCAGAACCCAGAGACATGCTGCGTTCCTCCCCCAGTCGCTCCCACCGTCACAGTGTCGGCTTCGTTCCCACCGTCTATAACGGCACCTTACCTCCAAGTAAGTCTTTTTTAACTCTTCTTTTTTTAAGGTGTCACTGTTTAACCTTTTTTTTACTTTTTTAGATTCTGCTCACCGAGGTCTGGCCCCCTGCCCCGCTGTGACGGCGGTGATGAGGAACCCTGTGTACACGGTCCGCAGTCACCGGGTTCACACCAGTAACTGTCCGTCCGTCGCCTCCAAGATCTGCCCTCAGCACACGCACACCAGGTTGTTACCTCTGATCACAACAAAATACATGTTTATTTCAAATGTATGGCTTTGATCAGTACTTTTTCAGTATCTCATAGTTATTTCTCACAACAAGTATTTCACAGAGAATATGGGGAATAAGCAAATGGAGGTGATGAATAAGAAGTTTATGACGTGTTCACAATAGAAAACCTTAATTTCTGACTTTTTACTGTCATTTTCTTTTGATAATTTAAATGTTCAGGTGTTATTTAAAGATCACACTTTATTTAAAATTTAAAATAACATGCAAATGTTCGTAGTCCAACTACCTCTCATTGAATGCAGCCATGTGCCTTACAATGTAAAAACACACTCAAAAACAAGCTTTACAATTAAAAAGTAGTCTCACCCGACAACACAACCCCTCATTTTTCAAGCCCCCTCTCAGTGAACTCCCTAATAAATTCTTATGTTCAAGCCTTTGTAAGTGCTGAATCTGCACTTTCTTGGTGCATTCTTAAAGCAGAAATGCCGGAGGCCAAAATACCTTGCTTCTTCTCTGTTTGAAGCAAATTGTACTTTGTTTTATTTATTTAAATGGTTATATTTTCTACCTCATTGTATTTATTTACAACTTTTACAGAATTTATAATAGCTAAGACTTTATTTCATTTTATTGTTTGAAAATTCTCCATTGATTTTATTGTAAAAGCAAAAAAAAAAAATGTAATTCATTTTTAATTGTCCCTTTTAATATTCCAACCAATATATTTACTTCTTATAACTGCGCCCAGATATTTACTTCTTTATTTCATTTTATTAAATATTTGTTTATTCCTTTTTTTAGTGGTGTTTTAATCTTTTATACGTAGATTTATACTTACCATCTGAGATTAAATGATAAAAATAATGATGAAATACACACATTTTCATAACATTGTCTATTATCTAATAATTTATTACAAAAAATGATGTACAAAAACTTTTTGCACTAAATAACAATTTTAAGGCCCTGAACAACTGTGGGTGTATGATGTGACCCCACACTTTAAATGAATGTTTCCACACCTGGTCTATTATTTCTTCTTATTTTTCTGGATGGGATAATCTTTAAGGAGTTATGGTCATTTAAAAATATTCATGTCAAACCTAGTGGTTAAAAAAAAAAAGAGTTAAAGCTCAGTCCACGAAGTACAGCTAGATTGATACCAGATTCCAAATGACTCAACAAAAGTAAGTAAAAAAAAGTGAACAGGATCATGATATAGTGGCTTTTATTCTTCCTCATGAGTCTTGTTTCCTCCTGGTGGCAATTTAAAATAAGAAATATGCAATTAAATTTAATTAATCTGGTATCACGTGTACATCTCATTTGATAATCCCTTTGTGTTTTAACGATGCGAGTCTCAAGGCTTTATTTTACGATTCCAAACAGCCCTCAACACCAGGGGCGCCTCAGCCTGGACCTGAGCCAGCAGAAGAGGACCGGAGACTTCTCTGAGCCGTCGTCGTCTCGAAGCAGCCGAGCTTCACACGGTACAAACTCACTGCCCACCGGCTCTCGCCTCGGTCAGTCCGACACTCACTCACTCACGCAAGACACGCTCATGGATATGTCGTCGCTCCCCGAGTGGTTTATGTAACCGAGTGTTTTCCTGCAGGTTCCTCCAATAACGTCCAGTACCGCACGGAGCGGATCAAAATCCCCTCGACTCCTCGCTACCCTCGCTCCATGCTGGGGTCGGACCGAGGCTCCTTGTCGCACTCGGAGTGCAGCAGTCCGAGTCTCATCACGCCGCCTCAGTCGCCGCTCAATCTGGAGACGTCTTCATTTGCCAGCAGCCAATCACAAGGCTCCATTTCTCCTCTACCCCAAATCTCCGTCAGCCCGCTGCCGATAGGAGAGCGCAGGAAGGACAGGTATGTCTGAGACGACCTTTAACTGTGCAAAAACTTCACCCTAATCCTGGTTAAAGAAGGAAGAAAGGAGTTGCATAATAAAAATATTCTTTAGTTTTCTGGAGGTTTCTTTTGTGATATTTAACTCTCGTATTATCTCAGGGTCAAGATGACCCAAAGGCCCTAAAACAAGATCAAGGTGAACCACCTCCACCACATGCATATGCATTTTTGGAAGCCAGAGAGAGCCTTGACTCGGAGACAACACAATCCGGGTCACTTTGACCCTGAGATATCACAAGGGTTAAACAGCCCAAGACTTCTTTTATATTTAAATGGTTATATTTTATTTCTCAGTGTATTTAGTCACAGCTTTATCATAATTTTAAAATATTAAGAGTTGATTTAATTTTGTTGTTTGAAAAAATTCTATTGATTTTATTGTAAAATTTAAAAACAAACAATTTTTCAATTATATCAAGGATATTCTTTTTAATTGTCCATTAAAAAATCCAACATATATATATACTGTGTATATATATATATATATATATATATATATATACATACAAAACATTGTATTTCAAGACATTATCAAAACTGTGCCTATATATTTACTTCTCTTATATTTAATTTTATCAAATATTTATTTTATTCCTTTTTTTTGGTAATGTTTTAATCTTTTATATATTGATTTAAACTTACCATCTGAGATTAAATGATACAAAAATGATAAAATATATACATTTTCCATAATGTTACCTATTATTTAATAATGTATTACGAGTTATTATGTTTTAAAAAATATACTTTTTTCACCCGAACAACAGTGGGTGTATGATGTGACCCCCACTTTAAATGTATGTTCCCACACCGGGTCTATCATTTCTTCTCCTGTTCCCACAAAAGTAGGATATCATCGTCCGGGCCTCGGTGATAACATCATCTTAAACTGTTACTCTCTGTCTCCTCTACGTCTCTCTGAAATCCCTCCAGATCTCTTTACCGTAACCGATCTTTTCTAAGGCTTCCTCTGGCCGCCCGGCCGAGGTTCTCCTCTCTCAGGAGCCTCAGGTTCGTTTTCATATTTCCGACAAAAGAATGCGTCCCCCATCCTCCTCAGCCCGACTCCCCCTCTCTCTCTCTCTCTGACAAGGAGACGCATAAATCCTCAACAGTGTTTTTTTGCATTACCCACGATGCAAAAGTAGCTTTTGTGACTTCTACTCATGTCCGAGGTACTTGAGCAGTGAATCCAGCCCATGTCTGGGGAAACACCCACAGCTGTTGGATGTTGCATGAAATCCTTCTGCCCCATGAACATGGTCACGAAGCATGTTTGTGTTTTAACCTCCAGCCAAGACCCCCCCCTGCAGATTGTATGTTATGCTACAGACTTGACTCCAGCTGTAAAGCTGCATTTCCCCTTCGTCTTTGGCTGCTGATCCATTCTTCCCATTCCGACTCCATGGAATTTGCGAGCGTCTCATAAAAGCACATTTATCAGAGCGAGCGAAACGATGTGAGGTGAAGTCGATATCAATCAATGCATCGGTCATAGTTTCTGAAGCAGAAGCAGAAAAAAAAACATTCACCATCATTTCTTCTTTGTTTTCCATCATAACCTGGTTTACGTTTGTCTTCCAGGCCGTACTTAGAGGAACCCCGTAACGTCGTTGTGCACAAAGGTGCGGAGCCGCTGGGGATCTCCATCGTCGGAGGAGAAAATGGAGGGATATTTGTCTCCAAGGTTACTGGAGGAAGTATCGCCCACCAGGCAGGGCTGGAGTATGGAGACCAGCTACTAGAGGTCAGTTGATGGAAGATGGAAATGTTTCAGTTCGCTTCGTAGAAGCTCTTAACATAAGTTGAACTCTAAGTAAGGACACAGTAATCAGTTTAAATGTTGTCTTAAATAATGTTGGACTCTATTGTATTCATCAGTATGTGTCTGTTTGTACAAAACTCTTTTAATTCAAGTATTTACGTTGAAAATGTACTTTTTCTGGAGATCAAATCTTGTTTACCGTAACCACACCCACTCTGCTGGCATTGGCCAAACATTGATGTTCGTCACTGCCCGTCAATCCAGGAAGTCTCCACCGCCAAGGGGCTTGTTGTATAAAGAAAGCGGGGCGTGATTACAGCTGGCTGGAGCAGAAGTGAAGCCATTATAACATCATAATGGACTAAGCTCTCATAACCTCTCCTTTGCCCAGATTTCGGACGGGGGGAAATTTAAAAAGAAATTAATTCAAAACATGATCATGATCATGGACTTCAAGAAGACTTCAACAAGGGAACATTTGTATAAGCGTTTAAATAATTACTGTGATCTTTTAGCTATTTGAACTAACCTGCAACAGCACTGATTTGAAGATGGTGGTTGCATTCATTTCCACTATGGCTGAGCACCAAGAGTACATTTTATCATTTTGTAAACAATTACACATGTGGTCTATGACTAGAGAGTGTCTGATTTAAATTTCTCAAATGTTCTTGCTACATGCCTTGTTCAATAATCCTTCCTCCTTTACTGGTTTCTCTCCCAGTTTAACGGCATAAACCTGAGGAACGCCACGGAGCAGCAGGCTCGACTCATTATTGGCCAGCAGTGTGACACCGTCACCATCATGGCCCAGTACAACCCGCACATGTACCAGCTGGGAAACCACTCACGCTCCAGGTAACACCCCAAGTATATCTGAACATGCATTTAATGAACAATAACGACAATAAAGCCATGAAAAGAAGATGATGTTGACATGAATAAACAAGTTTTAAGTATGATCAGGTCTCATATAATGGTTTATTTCTATTATTAGCTCCCGGTTAGAGCCGGTCAGCACTCCCACCCCGCGAGGAAGTGGCGCCGCCACACCCGACAATCACTCCACCATCGACACTCTCAGCGAGCAGGATGAGGGGACACTGACTCCATCGTCCAAGCAGACCACGCCCACCACCAGCCCTCGCAGCTTCATCAGGTAGACCCCAACGCACCCGAGATCTTCTTCAACCAAACTTTACTCTGAATCTTCGTACCCAGAATGCACTCCTCCGATGGCAAGAAGAAGGTGAGCGAGACACGCTTGGTTACCGTGCGTCGACCCGGGGTTGAGGTGGGGGTCACGCTATGTGGTGGGAACCTGCGGGGCGTCTACATTGAGAGCCTGGATGAAGACAGTCCGGCCAGAGGAGCTGATGGTCTGCTTTCTGGGGATCTGATTCTGGAGGCAAGATGGATTCTACTGTGGCGAGCATTTTCTCTTGTACTAGAAAAGTTTTTTAAACGTAATGTCCTCTCCTCTGCAGTACAACACGGTGAGCATGAAGAATAAAACGGCAGAAGAGGTTTATGTCGAGATGCTAAAGCCTGCAGAGACCGTCGCCATCAAAGTGCAGCACCGACCCGATGACTTCAGCCTGATCAAAGAGGTTCCAGGGGACGGATTTTACGTTAGGTGATTATAAACCTGGTTCTTCCAAAGCAGCAGAAATCTGTGAGATGGACGCCGGTACCCACGCTGCTGCATATGAGTACTTGAATGAATACTTCAGTCAACTCAAGAGTGATCTCACTACTGTCATACTATTACGAAAAGCGCTATATAAATAAATATTACTTACTTACTTACTTACAAGAGGCAACAGTCATATTGTGGGTTCACAAAAATCATCACAAAACTTTCGCCAGGAAATAAGTCTAAAAAGAACATAATAGTACCGTATTTTTCAAACTTAGGGCAAACTTAAATTCCTTTAACTTCCTTAAAAATCGACAGTGCGCCTTATGGATTAAATCAGCTTGTACTTATTGATCACGAACCAATTTTATGTCAAACTGTCAGAGTAATACTACAAAGCCTTGTGGAGTAATACTTCAGAGAGGCTCTGTAGTATTATTCCACAAGTCGTATTATTACTCTATGAGGCTCTGTCGTATTATTACTCTACGAGAGGCTCTGTAGTATTACTCCGCAAGTCGTATTACTACTCTACGAGGCTCTGTCGTATTATTACTCTGTGAGGCTCTGTTGTATTATTACTCTACGAGGCTCTGTCCTATTATTACTCTACGAGGCTGCGTCGTATTATTACTCTTTGAGGCTTGGTCGTATTATTACTCTTTGAGGCTCGGTCGTATTATTACTCTTTGAGGCTCGGTCGTATTATTACTCTGTGAGGCTGTGTCGCATTATTACTCTGTGAGGCTCTGTCGTTTTATTACTCTGTGAGGCTCTGTCGTATTATTACTCTGTGAGGCTCTGTCGTTTTATTACTCTTTGAGGCTCGGTCGTATTATTACTCTGTGAGGCTGTGTCGTATTATTACTCTTTGAGGCTCTGTCGTTTTATTACTCTGTGAGGCTCGGTCGTATTATTACTCTGTGAGGCTCTGTCGTTTTATTACTTTTTGAGGCTCGGTCGTATTATTACTCTGTGAGGCTGTGTCGTATTATTACTCTGTGAGGCTCTGTCGTATTATTACTCTACGAGGCTCTGTCCTATTATTACTCTACAAGGCTGCGTTGTATTATTACTCTTTGAGGCTCGGTCGTATTATTACTCTGTGAGGCTCTGTCGTATTATTACTCTGTGAGGCTCGGTCGTATTATTACTCCGTGAGGCTGTGTCGTATTATTACTCTACGAGGCTCTGTAGTATTATTACTCTGTGAGGTTCGGCCGTATTATTACTCTTTGAGGCTCGGTCATATTATTACTCTGCAAGGCTCGGTCGTATTATTACTCTGTGAGGCTGTGTCGTATTATTACTCTATGAGGCTGTGTCGTATTATTACTCTACGAGGCTCGGTCATATTATTACTCTGCAAGGCTCAGTCGTATTATTACTCTGTGAGGCTGTGTCGTATTATTACTCTACGAGGCTCTGTCGTATTATTACTCTGTGAGGCTGTGTCGTATTATTACTCTACGAGGCTCTGTCGTATTATTACTCTGCAAGGCTTTGTAGTATTATTACTCTCCGAGGCGTCGTAGTATTATTACTATTACTCTCCAAGGCTCCGTCATGTTATTACTTTGCGAAGCTCTATCGTATAATAAGTCTGCGAGGATAGGTATTACAATACATGATAGTGCTGTATTTTTCTAAGGTGAACTTAAAATCCTTTAATCTTCTCACAAATCGCCAGAGCCAAAGAGCACATATAATCCAGGCCTTGTATAATAATTCTATAATTCTGGTCAGTATCTTCTCAGTCTCACTTCTTCTTGTCTTTCTTCCACAGAGCACTTTATGACAGAGTAGGAGAAGCAGAAGGAGACCTCAGTTTTAAGAAGGATGACATCCTGTATGTGGACGAGTCTTTACCGAAAGGCAGCTTTGGGACGTGGATGGCGTGGCAGCTCGACGAGAACGCTCAGCAGATCCAGAGAGGGCAGATTCCCAGTAAATACATGTGAGTCCATTAAACAAATAATTTCAGATGATAGCCTTATTTAAAAAAACATGGCGCTGCAGGTAATTGTTTATTATATTATATATATTATTATGTATAAATAAAATCTGTGTGTTTCAAGGATGGACCAAGAGTTTTACAGACGCCATAGTGTGACAGAAATGAAGGAAGATTCCGGGAAGACACTCTCAGCGGCGGCCCGTCGATCCTTCTTCAGGAGGAAACAGAAACACAAGCGCAGCAGCTCCAAAGAGAGCAAAGAGACGGTCGCCCTGGACACCATCAGCACCGACTCCATCCCTTTTCTGGAAGGTGAGGAAAGCGGCAGCTGTGAGGTCCACATGTGTGACTCTTGTGTTCTCTCTGTGTGTCAGACTGCATCAGCCTGGCGTACCAGCGGGTCCAGAAAGTGGAGTGCACTTTCCCTCGACCCGTCCTCGTCCTCGGCCCGCTCACGGACCCGGTCAAGGAGATGCTGGTCAAGGAGTCCCCGGGGAAGTTTTGCCGATGCGTTATTGGTCAGTTCAGTTTGCGAAACTTTGAGTTCCGACCTCGTAGGTTTTATTTCTGATGCATCGTTTTATTCTGTTAGAAGTGATGAAGGCGTCGCAGCAAGCCATCGAACGTGGCGTGAAGGATTGCCTCTTCATCGACTACAAACGCCGGAGCGGTCATTTCGACGTCACCACTGTTGCTTCAATAAAAGAAACGACTGAGAAGGTATTTATCACGAGATGACGGACAACCCTGGACTGAGTTAAACCTGATAATCTCATGTGCAGGGTTGTCATTGTTTGCTGGACATTGCTCCGTATGCCATCGAGAGGCTCCACAGTGTCCACATTTATCCCATTGTTGTGTTCGTCCGCTACAAAAACGCCAAGCAGATCAAGTAAGTTTGTTTTTTTTCACTCCTTAATGAAGAGAATTGTGTACAGGCTTTATTTTAATATGTCAAATGGTCAATACATGTGCTAGAAGTAGGTAAAATAATCTGGTGTGAGTATTCAAGCATTGAGGTTTGTCACTGCGCGTCATCAATCCTGGAAGTCTTCACATCCAAGGGACTCGTTGTATAAACAAAGCGGGGTGTGATTACAGCTGGCTGGAGGAGCAGTGAGGCCATTATTATGTCATAATGGACTCCACTCTCGTAACCTCTCATTTGCCAGAAAAGACAGCAGGTCATTGGTTAATTTTCTGACCGATAGAAGGCTTGTCCAGTCCAAGCTGGACCTACACTCGTCACTTCCAAGACTGTTTAGTGTCAGTTATAGGTGTAAAAATTCGATATAGCAATACATCGCCATATTCTTTTCCACAATACTGTTTTGATATTCGACAGTACATGGTACCATAGTTGTTTTATGGATTATAGTTCAATAAAGTGTTTATAAAATGAAGTAATATGTTTTTTTTAATTGACAATTGATAAATTATATTTGAATTTCAGGCCATTAGATGGTAGCAGTCATTATGTTCTACACAGCAAAAGAAACATTGAAATCCTGATTATGTCTGAGTACGAGAGGATACAGTCGACTCCAGCCCCTCCAGTAGCATTAAAAGGATAGCACAAACATGTTTGTTTCCAGGCCTTCGGGTCATCTTCACCCTTTTTTAAGAATGATGTGGTCTGTAAATTCTGCAACACCAGAGTCAAGTACTCGCACAATACTACAAATATATCCTTGTTCCTACAGTATTGCAATATATCGTCTCGTTGTCCTTGTATCGTCATTTGTATCGTATCACCAGATTCTTGCCAAATCACAGCCCTAGTGTCAATAAAGTTATGGTGGCTTCCAAATCCAACTTTTCTATATGAGGACATGTTTGTTTAAAGTCGGTACGTTAAAGAGATCGGAACAAAACGGTGACCCAGTTGGACCATAAATCTGCCAGGACTGATCTCTTAATTGAACCTGGATGTCTGCCTTAAGAAACCTTGTGTTGCACATGGCAGCCTTGTTAGTACAGCAGGCGCTCTGACTTGAACTTGATGTGACAAACACGACATGCATGTCAAGATGACTTTAACGAGGGACGACCCGGAGGTCGCCTCACTGCAGATACTCGCCGCACACGCTACTTTCCACCACCACGTTCTGAGATCTAAAGGTTTTCCTCCCTGCAGAGAGCAGAAGGACCCAGTATACCTGAAGGACAAAGTATCACAGAAACATTCCAAGGAGCAGTATGAGAGTGCACAGAAGATTGAGCAAGACTACAGCAAGTTTTTCACAGGTGAGTCAGCAGTAACTGACAAAGTGTTAGTTTATTTGTTTAACTCGCCCTATGTCGACCAAGTGTTGGGTTTATTGGTGATCTTTTGCTTTTAGAGTTATAGACAAAAATATAGGGACTGGAGCTCCGTCGTCTTCGTCTTCATCTTCCTCCAAAAAGACACTTAAAAACATCCAAATACCTCCATACTGCTCGTCTGTACTGTCCATCTTGTATAGAAGCCTCGACATGAGGAATTGAAAAGAAAAAAACTTAAATCAGTCTATATTTTGAGTCCGTGCACATGTGCAAGATTAACACTGATGGCCTGGGATCTTCCGCTACAAACAAGCTAAATATTTCGACTTATTTTATTTATTTATTTTTTGTAACATCCATCTTGTATGTATTGTTGTTTGTAGTAGAAGCTAAAAGGCTAACATGTTACACAATGTAGATGCCAGACTTGTTTATATTTTTTCGAATAATTCCTCATGTCGAGGCTTCAATACAAGATGTACGTTACAGACGAGCAGTATGGAGGTATTTGGATGTTTTTAAGTGTCTTTTTGGACGAAGATGAAGACAACTGAGCTCAAGTCGCTACATTAAAATGAACAAACATTTTTGTCCATAACTGAAAAGGAACAGATTACTCTGAATATAATCCCAACCCTTAGTCGACATGAGGGTGAGTAGAAAATGAGAGAAATTGGAATTTTGGTAGAAATTTTAAGTTATTTCCTTAATTCATTTTCAACTCTCCCCTCAGGTATCGTTCAAGGCGGAACCCTTTCTTACATTTGCACTCAGATCACCACTATAGTTGATCAAGAACAAAGTAAAGTCCTGTGGACTCCACTCGGCTGCCCCTAGAGGAGACGGCGAGCCACTGCAGCAAGACTCACGAACCCTAACTTTTACCCTCTCGTCCGAGGTACAAAAGTTTGTGTAAATTATTGATATTTTTTCAAGATTACGACCAAGGCAGGACTGAAGATGGACTCAGTCTTCCCTCGGGGATTTCAGGTGTCGTACTTGTATTGATTCAGTGCAGGTGTTTACAGTCACAGTACCAGAACCTTTAGAGATGATTTCGGCCCACCAGTCTCGCCCGTCTGAAGAAAGACGTCTTCGGTTCTTCTTCAATTATGCACCCGTGCAAGGACGACCGTGTTGTGTGTAGAAGCGTCGACGGCTGCGATGAAGTGTGGACCGACCGGAGGTCTAGACTTGAGCGTGTGGATCCAGACGTGAAGGTGTGTTTGAAGACATGCTGGAGCTCAGTGTCCTCAGCGTCGCCTCATCCACGAGTAGCCATGGTCGCACTGACCGTGAAATCTGCCCGATGTCTCCTCTATGCATTTGTGTTACTGTAGTGTTCGGGTGTGTGGAACGTTCTATGGGCCTTTGGGGAAGTGCCTTTGGAGAAGAAGGGGGGGGGGGGGGTTTGGAACCAGCACACTAGAGAAGCTCACAAGACTATGATGATCGGCCGCCGCGGCGTCCAACGGGTTAACGCTTCAGAATGCACTCCAGGGCTAGACAGACCACTGTGTAACTCACTCTCTTCAACTTGTATTTAACATTATAGAGTATAACATATACAGATACACCAGAAAACATCTATATATATATATATATATATTAAACTTATAAATCTATATTACATGTATTTTTTACTAGGTGGTTTACCTCAGTGTCTGGAGGTCTTTTTAGCAGGTAAAACATATTTCACTTTTCTTGTGGTCACATGTCACTCATTCATCAATATCGACTGATGGTAAACTAAAATATTTTTTTTTCAATCTCATCTTTACTGTTTTAATCTCGGAATCCATGTCGTTCTCCCATCTATAGTTTTCTCTAATAACATTTTAATGCAACCATTTTTAATGCAATGACATTTATTTACATATATTTTAGCTGTTTTGACTGAAATACTATAAATAATACTTAAAGGGCAACTAATGTGACTCAGTCACATGTTTTAAATGTTCAGTAAGTCTCTTTGAATTTATTCCTTTAAATTCTCCCCCGTCTGAAATCTTGGCAAACAAGAGGTTACGAGAGCAGAGTCCATTATGATGTAATAATGGCTTCACTCCTCCTCCAGCCAGCTGTAATCACGCCCGCTTTGTTTATACAACGAGTCCCTTGAATTGATGACGCGTGGTGACAAATATCAACGCAGAGTGGGTATGGTTATAATTTTTTTTGTATAAAAAACTTGTTTTATGCAAACGGACATACCGATGAGTACAATAAAGGTGATGATAAAGAGACATTATGTCAACACATTAGTTGCCTTTTAAAAATAAAATTTGTTAAAACAAAAAAAAACTAACTAAAACAACAATTAAAATCCCCATTCACATTCACACCTTTTCATCAGAGATTTTAATATTTCTTCTTATGAATATTAGTCCAGATTCAAATCCATTCCATTTATTTCTATACAGCCTCTTTATGTTTATATTGCCATAATTGGGATCATATTCATTACGTTTTTGCTCAGCACTTCCATCTTCAGAACTGACAATATTTTGCCTTCCTAGCTAAAGAAAATTGTGTTTTGAGTGATCATCTCAAAACAACAACTTAGTGCTTTAATATTTCTGGTTTTCATCTCGTAGTTTTGATGTGGTTTCACATTCTTACGAATCCTGTTTATACTTTGAATCATTCATCTGTTGGATTTAAATCCCCATCTCAGTATTGGTGTCACACTTAAGCAGTATTTTTCAAACGTTTGTTGCTTCATTCATAAATATTCAGATGAATAAATGTGAATATTGAGGTAGTAAAATTCTTTGTTTGGATTACCCACACTAAGAAAAAGTCTCTGAGCTCCACTTTAATAGCTACTAAAAACAAACGTAAATAAACGATCCCTTCTTTCTTGTGCCACAGGAAGTGACTTATCCTCAGCATCAGGGATTTACAAATCTTGCCTGAGAGATACCAGAATATTGAAATCCAGAGTTGATTCTTGAAGGTCATATTTGACTAGTATGAAGGTTGTGAGGTCTTATTTTAATTCGCCATCAGCCCGAGTCATCGTTCTTCTCAACATGAAGCAAATGAACAGGGTGAACTTCTTCTCCTCCGTTGATCGTCCGTCATTGTTCTACTGTTATTTAATGGACTTTTTCTATCAGAAGGAAAAGAAAACAGACTGTTCCTTTAACATGTATTGTATCGTGCCAAAATCCTCGCCGAGGTGATGATTTGTTTTCAAACTTCTGTTTTGCACTTGTTTAGCTGTGAACCTTTACCGTGTAAGTGTCCCATGGTTTCCAGTCGACGACATCAAGGTACTTTAATATCTACTGTAACTACTTCACGTTGTTTTCATTCTGTTCGTATCACATGAGTTCCTTACGTTTCATTTAGAGCCTTTTTCGACGCCATATATTTATGTATATGCTGAAGAAGAAGGCCTGCTAATATGAATAACTAAAAAGGGATTTATTCTTGCACATAAAAAAAACAACTTTGGTCCAGAAGTTTGACTTGTTGGGCCGGGAGAGAAAAAAAGGTAAACAGAGCAGAACTGTTTTTGTTTTTTTCCAGAGAGTGGGCGGTGACTGGAAAATGGTTGTGTGTGTAGAAAGTGCCAGGTACTGATAGATCATTTCTTTTATTAAAAGAATGTGATTTGTATGTCAAGACATTAATACGAGAATTAAACGCATTTTCTCGATTGTGTGTTTTTGTCAATGGTGTACTTTTAATAAAACAGTTATGATACAGAATCTACACTATAAATACTCAGTAATGTTCAGCACTAAAATTAACTTTGGTGCTAAAATAAAAAGTCAGAATCTCTGCTACGATTTCAACCATGCAGCTTCATTTTAAGTGACATAAACGGCTAAATAAAAAGGGACAAATTTGTCAAATGCATGTAAAACTCAATTGTATATACACACTTAAAGCTAGTCAGTAACAGTTCCACTCTAAGGCCTTGGACCTTCTAAATCGAAAAATTTAAAATATCTTAATTTTTAAAATCCACAATAGAATTGAATAAATACATTGTTTACGTGTTTAATCTAAAAATTGGATACTAACAGTACGTCTAAAATGAAATGTGACATATCTGAATGTCTTAGAAAATTACCGTGACACTGACGACGCCTGAGTACGAGAGGATGCTTTTTTTTAAAGAGTCATGTGGTCTGTAAATTCTGCAACACCAGAGTCAGGTACTCGGGGCAATACTACAAATATATCCTTGTTCCTACAGTATCGCAATATATAATCTTGTTGTCCTTGTTATTGTGATATGTATTGATTCTTGCCAATACACATCCCTAGGGTCAATAAAGCTACGGTGGCTGCCATGTCCAAAAAAGACAGAAAAATCCAACTTTTCTATAGGTGTTTTCTATAAGTGTAATAAAGTGAAGTGAAATTGGCATCTGTGTCGTAGAATGAGCCCCAAACCTAAAACCTTTCTAGTGAAAAAAAGGCGCACAACATATTTTATAGTCACTGCAGGTGCCTTTGTTTTTGAATATTTAAAAACCAAAATGAAGCCCATTCTCTCAATGAGTGGATAGTAGAAGCTAAACTGTTGTTTCTGGACGCTAGAGGGCGCTGTCTCCACACATACACACACGTAATCGCTGCAAATTTAAGTCATTTATATTTGTTGTTACATTCAAGTTTTAACAACAAAAGACAGAACAATGTTTCTTCTGGTTTTTATTTTTTGAGTCGATGTTGCAAAAATAAACGTGTCACGAAGCCCCGAGAGTGTTTGAATTCTCTCCACACATTAGTGTGAAATAATAACGCAGCAGAAATTAACAGAAATGCTGAGTCAGCGGCAAAAAATCTGCACCGGAAGCAACTAAATGTGATGAGCTTGACTGAGCAGAAACTCACAAAAGAGGGCGGATTGGAAGCTCGCAGTGGTCAGTAGTCGACAGAGTGATGATGTTCCTGAAGAAAATACGGTAGTATATATATATATATATATATATATATACATATACATACACGGTTGTTTCTGTGGCTTTATATGTTAACCTCAGATCCATGTTTTCGTTCCCTCGTTCACCTTCAAACTCTCGCCTGACCTCTGAGGATGAGGGTCCAGCGATTCATCCCTCCGTCACCGAAGCCCTCCACAGGTCCGCGTGACTAATCCGTGGAGTCTCAGGGATGTTATGGGGTCACATCAGCGCTCCCATCATCCGTGAACTCCTCACTGACTAACATCTTCTGTTGGAGGCATTCGAGCGTGCCTGACAGGTGAGGGGCAGAGGTCGGAGGTCGCGGGACATTTCAGGACATCACTGGGTTTTTAAAAAGCTGAATAAAATGATAAACAATTGTTTTTTCTTGGCTTTCCTCGATATGAGGAATTGTTCTGTAAAAAAACAAAACAAAATCAAGTATATTTTACTGATGGACATTTCTGTAAATATATCTTGATTCTAGTCTCTTTAAATGAAAGTATATTTTGTTGTTAAAAGTGCTACTATGTCATATTTAGATACATAAATGGATGGGTACTTTTCTTTCTATTATTCATACTACTATTCATTCCTTGGGAAGGTTCCTTTGGTAAATTAGAATTTAATTAAATTAAGAACATACTGATCAATGGAAGAGGTATAAATAAGAATACTAAGTCCAAATACTAAACAGGAAATTTATGATTCATGGTCAGCCTCTGTCACCACTTCAATGTTAACAATCTAACAAAGGTTTCCTGCTTTAAATATGGAATTTGTACTGTTTTCTTATTGCCTCAGGTTTCCTCCCACAGTGGTCTGTTTAGATTCCTACTGCCTACCCCAGGTAGCTGGGACAGTCTTCAGAGCTCATGACTCGGAGCAGGAATAAAAATAAGGTGCATAAAATGATTTCTTTATATACTGTAACTATATAAAACTAAAAGGTTTCCATTAAATAATGCAATACATATTTGTTTATTTGTGCATATGATAATTAAAAGGCATTCATTAATAAACTAAAGAATAGAACATGACTATATTGTAAAGAAAAATATAATAATCAAATTTAAAAAAGTCTGTGAAACCAGAAGAAACGAGTGAAACATAAAGAAGAAGAAGAAAAGTTTGACTTCTGTTGCTCATTGAGATTTGCGTCAGTGTTCAGTTCCGCGGGCGAACACTTGACAAGCCGTCGTCTACAGTGGAACCCTTTTTAGTGGAAACCTCAGATCCTCAGGGATCCTCTCTTATCATTTTGAACCCCCGTTGCTTAGCAACAAGTCTATACCAGCCACAGTCGTCCCTGATTCAAATTCTGATCAAGGTTCTTGTTTAAATTTAAAATAAATCACTGGGAAATAAAAATATTACCTGTTCAGTCTGTGAAATGTCTCGTCTTCAACACATTTTTGTATATAGATCACTTTTTTTTTAAGACACATACAATCTATAATTTACAATTTATTCTTGATTTGTTTAAAGAAATATAAAGGTAATAAGATACATTTCTTAAAATAATTTAATTTGATATCATAACTATTAAAGTACATCAATCACTTAATTGATAAACAGTGTTTAAGGTAATTTTAGTAGATTAAAGGAAGTATTTTATTTAAGTTTCTATTATGTTTGTATTTAAAAATAGCTTTATCTATAATATAAAATGAATACATAAGCAGAGGTATCATTTAGTTTAAGAGTACAAGGAGCAGGAAAATATCTTCAGCACCTGAAGAAGAGAACACGAAACACTCCTGAATAACTTTTTAATTGATAACCATTGTTTGAGTAAAACAAAGCTACTCTGATCGTCCGTACATTAAATGAGAATAAAGTGCATTCATCATAAACTTGAAAGTCGGCCAACGACGCGTGCAACGGTGCCAACTTGCTGGAGAAGCATCTGTGTGTTCTGGCCAGTAGCGAAAAAAAGCCTTTATCATGTAATGCTCATCTTATGCAACGGTCAGATTCCCGTGGCCCTTCCTCCGGGGACTGCTCATGTGTGCCACTACTTCATGAATCATTCCGCTTATGTTGCTGCGTTTGCCCCTATATGTTGTTTCATGGCTCGTTATTTTTGTCCTGGAAAATTCCACATCCCATCAAACAACGGCATGAATTAAACCCTTACTCTAGCGTCTTATTAAGTTTTTTAAATATATACATATACGTATTTTTATGCACATATTGTTGTAAAAATGTGTGTGAAGAAGGAGAAGCATATTTGAATGGATGACGTTTTTTTAAAGGTAAATGAATGATTACAATTTAAGTCCAACTCTCCTGACTCACTCACATGTTTCAAATGTTGAAGTCTTTCTCTCCAAGATGCAGTAAGTCTCTCATCATCATGATGTTTTGAACTTATTACTTTATAAAGTTCTCACCCGTTTGAATTATGGGCAAACAAGAGGTTACACGAGTGGAGTCCATTTTGACTTAATAATGGCTTCACTCCTCCTTCAGCCGGCTGTAATCACGCCCTGCTTTGTTTGTACAACGAGTCCCTTGGAGTTGGAGACTTTGAGGATTGATAACTAGCGGTGACAAACCT
Organism: Callionymus lyra; assembly: GCF_982586985.1. Taxonomy (NCBI): domain Eukaryota; kingdom Metazoa; phylum Chordata; class Actinopteri; order Syngnathiformes; family Callionymidae; genus Callionymus; species Callionymus lyra. Next base: position 21,233,795 of record NC_141828.1, on the reverse strand, counting down.
TGATGCTTGACCAATCACTGCGGAGTGTATGTTGTAATGGTAAACAAGATTTTATCTCCAGAAAAACTAAGAATTTTCGATAGAGGTGTTTATTGCCAAGAATCTGGTGATACGATACTTACCATTATACAGGGGCACCGAAACTATATATTTCAATACTGCAGGAACAAGGATATATTTGTAGTATTGTCTGAGAACTTGACTCTGGTGTTGCAGAATTTACAGACCAGATTACTCCTGATTAAGTCATAAATATTTTCATTTGTTTTAAAACCAAAATATTTAGAAGCTGCTGGAGTCGGCTGTATCCTCTCATCCTCAGTCAAATCCAGGAACTTGCAGGATTTCAATGTTCATTTAGCAGCTCCGGTGGAAAAAATGACTGCTGCCATCTAGCGGCCGGAGGTTTAATTGGAATACAAAAATGAACAATTCATGATTAAACAAAATTGAATTATTTTATTTTAAACACCAATAATTAAACTATAAACCATAAACAAACTATGGTAATAATCGATGCAGTGCTGTCAAATATCAAGACAGTATCGTGGTAAAAAATATTATGACATATTAACTATATTGATCTTTTTTAACACCCAAATTTTACACAGGGTTGGTCTTAAGATCATTTTCTGATGTAACTGTTTTAATGAAAAGAGAGTTTTGTACAAACAGACAAATACTGATGAATACAATAGAGTCCAACATCTATTTAAGACACACTTAAATCAACACATTAGTTGCCCTCTAAAGATGGCTTGAAGACCAAGAGTGTCTGGGAGAGTGAACCGAAGCTCAACTAACTGGGACAGACTCAGAACAGCTGCTTCATGTACTTCATTATCTACATCTGCTCTTCCACAGCATGATGGTCCAAGGTAACCCTACTGAGGACACGTGAAGGGTGTTTCCCACTCTCAAGGAAAACCAAGGGAAGAAGGAAACCCAGATCGCACGAAGCTCACAAGTCATCTCCGAGGCGTCACGGCCGCTCCGGCAGAATGTATTCGCTGCAGATGACATCACGGCCTCCTACGTGACAAGTGACTGCGGCAGCTGAGGCAATACGCCCAGACGGACCCAATATAACGCAACGCTTTTAGAACTTTGTTTTCCATCCATCGGCAGTTATTTCTAATTATCTGGGAAACACCGGAGGCGGGTTCGACGACGTCTAAAAATAATCGTCGGTGACGCGGTTGAACAAAGGATCCGAGGGCCATAATTGGATTAACCGAAAATGATTCCTGCTGCTCCCGAGGTGTTGCTGTGTAGAGTCGGGATGTTGAGGAATCGTGTTGGATTCACAGTCACAACGTCTGACTTTTAATACTGAACGCTTGTTTTAACGGTGGTGTGATCGCCTCACAGCAAGGTGAGGGTTAGGGTATTTCTTTGTAAGTAAGTAAGTCATTTTTATTTATATAGCGCTTTTCCAGACCAGGGTCACAAAGCGCTTAAACAATCAAAACAATACTCAATAAAATATATACTTTAAAGGTCAAGATAAAACTGATAACACAACAGGAGTTCCAGGAAATCAGCGAAAAGCCTGAACAAATAGAAACGTCTTAAAATGTTTCTTGAAGGAGTCAGTAGATCATCAAACACAGAGGGAGAGGAAGATCGTTCCAAAGCTTAGGAGCAACAGCCTGTAAGGATTTCTCTCCTCTGGTCCTGAACTGTGTGCGAGGAACCATCAGTAGATTCTGATCCACAGACCTCAGAGCCCGAGCTGGGGTGTAATGCTGGATCAGATCACTGATGTAAGGAGGAGTCTGACCATTAATAGATCTGAAAGTAAGAACCAGAATTTTAAAGTTGATCCTGAAAGAAACTGGAAGCCAGTGAAGAGTTTTAAGGATCAGAGAAATGTGAGTTCTTCTACTAGAGCGGGTCAGAATTCTCTCTGCAGTGCAGAGTTCTGAATCAACTGCAGGTGAGACAGCTCCTTTTGGCATCCTGTCCAGGGTGTCCCCCTCCTCTCGCCCAGAAAAGCTGGGATAGGCTCCAGCGTGAGGTGATGGACTTAAGAAGTGACCAAGGTCCATGTTATCAAGTCAATTCATTAGAAACTTTCCTGACATTAGCATGACAATAAGACTCATTTGTGTGAAAGAGACTGATGACTCGGCTGTTTTCCATCCAAGTGTGATACTGTATCTTCCATTATTATCCCCGCACAGGTCCATTTTTTAAAAAGGCTCCTCCAACAGGAGGCGGAATAATGATGGGCCAGCAGAAATGTGAATTTGTCCTTCAGAGACGGAGAGTGATGGAAGTGATTCAATCTGGCTGAAAGCTGCAGCGACTGGAAGATGAAATGACCTTTCAATTTCTGGAGGAAAACTTCCAGCGGCGAAGGCGATATTAGCTGAACGTCGCCGTCGTCGTTCACGGACGGTGATGTTGAACCAGTACATGTTTATTTAGGCTCGAGTATTTCTCCCACAGTGGTACTTTCACCTACTATTACTGCTTTTATTCCTGTCTCTCATTCTTTATTTTCTCTTGTCTATCATTATTGTCAGGTTAGGAAACTGACTTAGATTTATTCGAATAGCAAAAAAAAGTCCAGCATTTGTATTTTAATGTTTTTACCCAATGGCTACATAAAGATCAAAGGCCTCACTTTGTCCAGGTCTCACAACCTAATTTCAACACCATTTAAACACTTTTAATTTACGTAAATGTAGATTATTTTGCTGAAAATGCTTTAAATGTTCTTTGAATTTTTTTTTTTTATTAAAAGCCACATTTTATTTCTTACAGCATCTCGTCCAAGTTATCGTCCCGATCGCAATGTTCTTCGATGGAATTGCAAATTCGTCCAGAAATGTGGATCCAACAACCAGGATTTTCTCAGCCTCTGTATCGAATCAAAGACTTTTCATGTCGTTTCTGTGTAAAATCTGTCACATTTCTCTCATTAATCCACTCCTCATCGTTTGTGTTCACTCTTTTTTTTTTCCTACGTGAAGAATCTTATCTTGTTGTCATCGCTCCAGCAGATCATGAGATCCAACTAACCACTGACTGACGTGTGTGTTGTTTTGTTTCTGAACTTCTCATGAAATATATTTTGTCACCATTTTCTGGATCTTTTAATCCATGCGTTTGTGTCTTCTCGTTTAGACTATTGTAACAGTTTATTTTCGTCTCTAAACAAGAAGGAGCTGTCTCGCCTGCAGCAAAACTCTGCAGCGAGAATTCTGACCCGCTCTAGTAGAAGGACTTACATTTTGCCGATCCTTCAAACTATTCACTGGCTGCCAGTTTCTTTCAGGATCAACTTTAAATTTCTTGGTTCTTACTTTCAGAGCTATTCATGGTCAGCCTCCTCCTTACATCACTGATCTGATCCAGCCTTACACCCCAGCTTGGGCTCTGAGGTCTGTGGATCAGAATCTACTGATGGTTCCTCGCACAGGGTTCAGGACCAGAGGAGAGAAATCCTTCCAGACTGTTGCTCCTAAGCTTTGGAACGATCTTCCTCTCCCTCTGTGTTTGATGGATCTACTGACTCCTTTAAGAAGCATCTTAAGACATTCTTATTTGTGCAGGCTTTGCCTTGATTCTCTGGGACTCCTGTGTTTGTCTTATGTGTCTTAATCTTTTAAAGTATATATTTTAACTGTGAATTGCTTGGGATTGTTAAAGAGCTTTGTGACCCTGGTCTAGAAAGGCGCTTTACAAATGGCTATTACTTACTTACTTAATTAGATTTAATGCCCCGTACACAAAAGGTTCATCAAAAAGCAGGAAATATATAATTGTATAGAGCAGTGGTCAACAACCTTATCCAATTCAGGGCCCACTATTAAGTCTCAAAACCCTTTGCGGCCCACCTCCGACCCCATAAATACGAAGGCATTATAATACGTTCTCTGTCTTTTCCTTGTCACATGTATAATACTCGAAGGAAAAACAATATAATGAAAATAATATTTGAAAATGTTCCTTTTAAATTCAACTGGTTTTAACATTTAAAACATTATTATGTTTATTTTTATTTTTATATAATTATATCCTCCCTACCACCAAAAAATGATACCATTTTGGAAACGATTTTGCGGCTCACTTGCAATACCTTCAGCCCACAAGTTGGGAATCACTGTTATAGAGTCTGTGTTCATCTCATTTTAACTAGTATAGAGTTTCATTAAAACATTTTTTTTAATGTAAACAGCTCCCCCTAATCCCCCCCCAGGCCTTACCCTTGAGGTGACATGGTACTGTGGCCAATGGCCGAGTCCCTTCCAGATGCTCACTGGAGCGACATATATTTCCACTAATGTGATCGTCCTCCCTTCCCTCTGCTCCTCCACCAGACTCTTCAACCTTCACCTGCTCCGGAGAGAGTCGGGGTCCCCCGCTGTTCCGGGGGGGGGGGGGGCAGCTGCCGACAGCCCCTGCTGAACTTGAGCTGATCAGGCAAAGCCCTCTCGCTTCTGTTCCGTATCTTCCTGCTCGTCGACTCGTCCATCTCCCGACCTCCTGCCTGGATTAACATCTGACAGCTCTAATGTCTGCGAGCATGGGACCCCCGCGGCCAGGCTTCTCCACACACTTCAACAGCTGGTATTTCATGAAGGACCATGGATGTACCCCCCCCCCCCCACACCCCCAGCTGTGGCCGACAATAACCACGAGTGATCACATGATGAATGAGCTGATGTCTCTTCGGGCTTTTCTTGCTTGTGTGAATACGATATTAATATCCTCCTCTCCTGACCGTCTATTAGCTCGGACCAGAGTTGTCGTCTGTCAGTAAATTTTGTGGAAAAGTTCCCTCGGTTGAGCTCGGAGCTGGAGGGAGGAAGGAGGATTATCGCTGGAACACCATGTCGTCTGCCAGGAGAGTAAATTTGGACCGAGGGGTGATTCACTTCTTCATTTACAGCCGCGGCATGAGCTGCTGGTTTATTTAATAAACGACTTGGTAATTCACCATTGGAAACTATCTCCGTTGTTTAAGGTCAAAGGTCATTGTTTCGCTGTGACAGCAGAGACCCTCATCTTGGTCACGTCGACCAAATTTTACACGGTTTATGTGTTTTTCTGGGTATTTCACTCTACAATTAAGAATTTTAAAGGCTTTTATTTGTTTTTCTAAAAATTCCATTATTTTATTGAACTTTTCTAATTATCTAATATATTCTTTACCCTTGTGTTATCTCAGGGTTAAGGCGGAGGTCATTCACCTTGACCCAGAGACAACACAAGGGATACTAGAAACACATTTGTTTTTGGGTCACCTTGACCCTGAGACAACACAAAGGATACTAGAAACACATTTGTTTTTGGGTCACTTTGACCCAGAGACAACACAAGGGATACTAGAAACACATTTGTTTTCGGGTCACCTTGACCCGGAGATAACACAAGGGATACTAAAAACACATTTGTTTTAGGGTCACCTTAACTCAGAGACAACAAAAGGGATATTAGAAACACATTTGTTTTCGGGTCACCTTGACCCTGAGATAACACAAGGCATACTAGAAACACATTTGTTTTCGGGTCACCTTGACCCAGAGACAACACAAGGGAGACTAGAAACACGTTTGTTTTCGGGTCACCTTGACCCAGAGACAACAAAAGGGATATTAGAAACACATTTGTTTTCGGGTCACCTTGACCCTGAGATAACACAAGGGATACTGAAAACACGTTTGTTTTAGGGTCACCTTGACCCTGAGATAACACAAGGGATAGTAAAAATACATTTGTTTTCGGGTCACCTTGACCCTGAGATAACACAAGGGATAGTAGAAACAAATTTGTTTTTGGGTAACCTTGACCATAAGATAACACAAGGGAGACTAGAAACAGGTTTGTTATAGGGTCACCTTGACCCTGAGATAACACAAGGGATACTGAAAACACGTTTGTTTTAGGGTCACCTTGACCCTGAGATAACACAAGGGATAGTAAAAATACATTTGTTTTCGGGTCACCTTGACCCTGAGATAACACAAGGGATAGTAGAAACAAATTTGTTTTTGGGTAACCTTGACCATAAGATAACACAAGGGAGACTAGAAACAGGTTTGTTATAGGGTCACCTTGACCCTGAGATAACACAAGGGATACTGAAAACACGTTTGTTTTAGGGTCACCTTGACCCTGAGATAACACAAGGGATAGTAAAAATACATTTGTTTTCGGGTCACCTTGACCCTGAGATAACACAAGGGAGACTAGAAACAGGTTTGTTTTCGGGTCACCTTGACCCTGAGATAACACAAGGGATACTAGAAATACATTTGTTTCCGGGTCACCTTGACCCAGAGACAACAAAAGGGATACTAGAAACACATTTGCTTTCGGGGACACCTTGACCCCGAGATAACACAAAGGTTAACAATCAAATCATTAAAACATGTAACCAAATATTCATTGCTCTTGTGGTTCAATAGAAGAAGCAATGATTACGTTCATATTTGTACTTATTACATATGTTGTATTCAATTATTTATTAAATATTAATAATAATAAATAATAAGTCACCCTTGAATATCATCTTATTTCAAAATAAAAACGGGATCAGAAACTTTTATAGCCAGTGTTGTAAACGTAAAACAACAATTTGATTGTTAAAAAAATCTAAATGAAATAGAAAGAGTTTCATAAAAATCATGTAATATATAAAATATATGTAATATATTTGTGCCTAAACTTGATTTGATGGCATTATTATACAGTTTAATATTAAAAGATAATATTAAGAATATATCACAGCCTTTTAAAAACATTTTTGAAATATTAACATGTATGTATTTACCCTTTTACCTACTTTTTTAATTGTTATAAACATCTTTCAATTACATCACCTCAGTCTTTTTAATGAATAATTAATGATTCTCTCAATAAATGAAGATTCACTCTGATGTATTTATACATCTTCGCTGTTCCCGGTGTAGCTTTTTGAAGCATCTTAAGGAAGTTTTAAATTTTATGTTAGTATTTTACGGCCTGCTCTGGACATGAAGGTCTCAGTTTCAGCAGCTATTTCTGTATAAGCACAAATATTTTCCCAGACGATAAATTAACCAACACACCTTCTTTAGGCATGTCTGCTCGTCCAGTGGTCTTCACCGAGATCGGTGACCACGCTGGGCTTCATCGTGACCAGAGTCCAGACCCACGTTTGAGTCCATCAGCTGACAATCACTCGCATTAATAAATTCTAATTGAACCCAGAGATTATCGGGCGTCTGTGCCACAGGTGTTCAAACACACCTGCCTGATCCAGTTCCCAAGGCTGGTCATTCAGAGCCTGAACCAGCTGTTGACCCCCCCCCCCCCCCACCCTTCATTCCAGAAGTCCAGGAAGAGTAGGTCCATAAACTATCTCCAGTCATGCCTCACGTCATCACCCGCACACACCTGTCATGTGTCCACAGACTTTCACACGCAGGAGGATCCGTGTCACCAGTGTTTTCTGTGGAAGAGAAAACTTCTTTGAGAGAAAATATTTTTAATTTGTGTGGATCATATTTAGCTTGCAATTAACAAACTGGACGCTAGGGTGAGCCATGCTTGAAAATGTAGGTCATTAAAGCAAATATCCAAGTAACCTCTGCACAAACATGCACTGTTTTAAAGGTACTGACCACTGCAGACACTGATTTAAGGATCAGCAGTGCACCACATAAATAACGCATTCTTGAAGTGACATGCATGATAGAAACCACCATAAAAAATGTACTTTAAGAGATTTTGTTTTTTATGGTTATCATAAAAACATTTAACTATTTAAAATAAACAATTTTAAAATGTTCTCTTTACTTGTGCACATTAAAAATCCCTAATATTTAATTAATTTTTTCATAAATTTATTTATATTTGTACCTAATTTTTTACTTCATTTATTTATATTATTTTTAATCAATTCCCTGTCCCATATTGTATTCTTGAATATTTAAATTGACATATCATAATTCAATTCTACTGAGTATACAGTCAAAAATAACTGATCTGATTAACTAACTTAACTTAACTGATAACTATCTAACAAACCCTGTTAACTGATGTTGACAAGACCAGATTTAAATCAACATTTTGAACTGAATTCTATCTGTGACAGAAATCCTTGAAAGTCGTGTATAAAGGTTTATTATTATTATATTTGAAGACTTCTCAAAACTGTTTGACTGTATAATAGATGTTAATTTTTGCATCAATATGAAATGAAAGAAAACACCATCCACTCTCTTTGAATGTGAAATGATCACTTGATGATGGTTTTCTTCATTTAATAAAGGTGTGTACGTCAAAGTTAGTATTGACAAAATGTACTATATTGATATTGGTATTGTCACAACCCTAGTTTGAGCAAATTATAAACTGATGTCTATGAAGGTCGATAAATGACATCAGTATGAATTAATAAATACACAACTAATTGTATAAATAAATACATGTATATACAGAAAAGCGAAAAAAATAAAATCAGAAGGACTGATTTATTTGTTCATTTTGACATTTTGATATTTATATGTATTTATACATTTAGTTAGGTATTTAAACGTTTATATATGTATTTATACATTTGTTTATGTATTTATACATTTAGTTTTGTACTTACACATTTGTTTATTTATACATTTAGTTATGTATTTATACATTTATTTATGTATTTATACATTTAGTTATGTATTTATACATTTAGTTATGTATTTATACATTTATTTATGTATTTATACTTTTTTATGTATTTATAAATTTTGTTTTGTATTTACACATTTGTTTATTTATACATTTAGTAATGTATTTATACATTTATTTATGTATTTCTACTTTTTTAATGTATTTGTACATTTAGTTATGTATTTATACATTCATTTATGTATTTCTCTTTTTTTATGTATTTATACATTTAGTTATGTATTTTTACATTTATTTATGTATTTATACTTTTTTTTATGTATTTATACATTTAGTTATGTATTTATACATTGAGTTATGTATTTATACATTTATTTATGTATTTATACTTTTTTATGTATTTAAAAATTTAGTTTTGTATTTACACATTTGTTTATTTATACATTTAGTTATGTATTTATACATTTATTTATGTATTTATACTTTTTTATGTATTTGTACATTTAGTTATGTATTTATACATTTTTTAAATGTATTTATACACTTAGTTTTGTATTTACACATTTGTTTATTTATACATGTAGTTATGTACTGTATGTTTACATTTATTTATGTATTTATACTTTTTTATGTATTTATACATTTAGTTATGTATTTATACATTTATTTATGTATTTATACATTTGTTTATGTATTTATACATTTGTTTATGTATTTCTATTTTTTTTATATATGTACACATTTAGTTATGTATTTACACATTTGTTTATTTCTACATTTAGTTATGTATTTACACATTTTTTTATTTTCTACATTTAGTTATGTATTTACACATTTTTTTATTTTCTACATTTAGTTTTGTATTTGCACATTTGTTTATTTATACATTTAGTTATGTATTTATACATTTAGTTATGTATTTCTACTTTTTTTAATGTACTTATACATTTAGTTTTGTATTTACACATTTGTTTATTGATACATTTAGTTATGTATGTATACTTTTTTATGTATTTATACATGTTTATACATTTGTTTATGTATTGAAACCTCTGTTTTTTTTGTACATTTAGTTTTGTATTAGAACCTTTGTTTATTTGTACATTTAGTTATGTATTTATACATTTATTTATGTATGTATACCTTTAGAACATTTTTATTTATACATTTGTTTATGTATTTATACATTTTTTTTAATATATTTATACATTTGTTTATGTATTTATACATTTATTTCCAACAATGTCATTTCTCGTCCTTCACAGACGTCACTCAAGATCGCCTTTCATAAAAAAAAACACCCTCGTCACGTGACCCCTGAACTCCAGCTGAAACGTTGCGCCTAATCATCGCGTCTCGTGCGCAAACACACAGTCGCTGCGCCATTGCGTCTGAACCCGCACACACACACACACGCACGCACACACACGCACACACACGCACGCTAACATGGCGCATCTTTATTATTAGCTCCTCGCTCCTCCCTTCCCTCCACCTGTAAATCTCGCGCTCCTCCTCGCGTGCACGCGGCTCTGACAGCGGCTCTCAGCTGCTCTGCTGCGCGGACGCACCGGAGTCTCATCCACGCATTTGGAGAAACATGCCCGTGTCTCCTCACCCTGTTGCGGACTCGATCGTGGACTTGGACCTCGGATCCTCTCGCGTTCTTCGACCCTAAGAAAAACCTTCCACTTTTCTTTCCATTTTTTGAGTTGCTATTGGACAGTATGGCGGGGGTCGAGGCTGGATCCACGTTCCGGGCGAGACGCGACTCATTCGTCATTGTTGCGGATTTTTAAATGTCTCGCCTTTGGAGACGCTATTTCTGTCAGTGCGCGCGCGACGTTACAGAGGCTCGTGAAAGACTTCAACCGTCTCGAATCTAAAACCAAAAACAAACAATCTGAAGGTTTTTATTCAAAGCAATATGGCTGGTGAGTGGGGCTGGGGACGCTGGCGCCGGATCTCCACGGACCCCCAATGCTAGCCGAGGCGGATGGCACCGTCCCCCATGGAAGCGACACTTCTATGAGGACAAGCGATATCCACAATAACGTGAACCCGGAGTCGTCGATCCTGATCTCCAAGATGCAGAACCTCGTCATTCCCTTCTCGTCGGAGGTGCCCTGCGACAATAATGGACAGCGCATGTGGTGGGCTTTCCTCGCCTCCTCCATGGTGACGTTTTTCGGGGGTCTCTTCATCATCCTGCTGTGGAGGACGCTCAAGTATCTGTGGACTGTGTGCTGCCACTGCAACATTAAGAAGAAGGTAGGTTATGAGCTCTGGTTCCTCCTCGTGGAAGGTGGCCTTCAAGGTGTCACCCAGCATCTCCATCAGTCACTCCAGCCTGAGGAACATCTTCTGAGATGACGCTCCATCCATGGGTTGTTTAAACTTGTCGTGTTGCCACGAGTAAATGGTATTTTCATTAGAATTGTTCAACCTGGATCTGGTGTTTTTATTTCGTTTTTTAATAGTATTATTTTGGGATGAAGTATACAAGGCATGTACTTGTAGGTTCTGGGTATCCAACTTTGGTTCTTTTGACCGAAATGCTTCGGTAGTATCGAGTATCGAACCGTGCGTCGTGTTTCAGTGTCAAGTTTTTTTTTCACAACTTGATATTGTGTGGATTTTTCTGTAGAAAAACTTGATGAATGAACGTGAGATTAGTTTATTTGTCTTTGAGAACTGTTCTTTTGAACTGGAAACTATTTATTTCTTTTCTCTTTAACAAATAATGCTTAATTGGGAAATTTACCAAAGATGAAAAAGATCTGAAAAAGCTGAATGTCATTTTATTTCTTGTTAGAATTTTTGGTAAAGGATATTGAAAGAAAGTACTAGTATCGAAGTGAAGTCATCAGTATCAGCAACCGTATCAAAAAGTGTTGTCCTATGACAAGGACATTTTAAATGATCATGAAAATAAGTTATTGTTGCCAAAAAATACTACTATATTTCAAGTTTTAAGTACCAATAAATGGCAAGTTTCACTGGATAAATTGGCAAAAATATCCAACAAAAGGCACATTCATAACCCAAACTTTCTGGTATGAAAGAAACTCCCAAATAATTTATTTTATTCCTCTTTTATCAATACCATTGTGTCTTTGTTGACAGCTTTTGATCAATAAAACAATATATAAACTTTTTTTTTCGGTGGGTGGTCACCATAAAGTGTTCAACTATATGTATTTTGGCTGTTGAAAATAGCACCTAGATTTTCAGCAAGATGAATCTCTTATTGAACTTTAATAAAGGATTTTTTTTTTTCAAGTGAACTGGCTCCTAACGGCTAAAAATTGTGTTTGATTGAAATGCAACTAAAACAAATATTTGACAAGATAACTTATAGAATAAACGAATAGAATAAATTATTTTTGAGTATTACTGGCTCTCAACAGCTCCAAAATGTTTTGGATTAAAATGCAACTGAAACAGACTTCACAAATATTGGATAAAAAAGTAGATTAAAAAATAAATTATAAATATAATTAACATTTCTTGGAATAAATCGGCAGAAAATTTCATAATTATCCAACTTTTATTTTTCTAATTGTGGTCTTTATTTATACGTTAAAGCTATAGCCATTTTTTTTATATAGTTAACAGTTTCCACATAAAAAGAAAATCTAGAAATAGCAAAATCTCATTCTGGTTAAGAAAAAATTGCAACATTGTTAATTTATTAGTGTTTTAAAAAAAACAAAAAACAATTCAAACTTTGCTCAAATATGTAATATACATATATAAATCAATAATATGTAACTTGGTGTATTTGACAACCAATCTTGAGATTATTTTGAGGAAAAAGTCGATTCTATATTTCAAATTCCCCAGAGAAATGCACGGTTTTCTTGGTGAAAATCTGTCGGCACATTCTGCCAGTTGAAGTATTGATATTTTAATATATTCTACTATTGTATCAGACACTGGCAGCAGTTCCAGGTGGTCATGTTTCTTCTTGGAAAAATAGACGGCGTCCTCTGATGTGCGCGGCTGTAAACGGATATTAAGCGTCCGCGGGTGGTTGTTTTATTATGATAGCCCCCCCCTGAGTGTCACTTTTGAATGGAGTGGGTGGTGTTGCGTGACACAGAAGGATGAGCACATACTCCCCTCATGTCGTCTCCTAACTGGTCACACTGAAGGTTAAAACGCAAAAAAGTCCTTCATCAGAATCAAATTCCTGCGACGTCTAATGAAGTCTAGCGAGAGCATGTGGTGACGTCAATGCTCATCCTGTCAGAGCGCTCACCTGGAAAGCTCATTATTCTTCTGTCATGCAGCCTTTTCTCCACGCTAATGAAGATTTAAGCCGAGCCATAATCTGGCCTCTTTTGAGTGCCTTTAATAAGAAATTATTAACAGTCAAACTGTCACTGGTGACGCGAGAGGACACGTTCGGGGACTGATGTTTCAAATACATTCATGGAAGATACTATTTAATGTGTTTTTTCTTGATTTATGACTTTTTTAGGGATACCACAAACACATTTGTTTTCGGGTCTAAGGGTCACCTTGACCCTCCGATTACAAAAAAAATAAAAAAACCCTTTTGCTCCACTGAGGTAGCTAGTACTATGTAGAGTTTAGGTATCAATCAAAACATTCTAATACAAGTACTGATACTAATACCTCTACTTCGATGCCGGTTCCTGGCAAATCCTTTTTTGACAGTACAAATCTTGAGTTAAGATTTTCAGCTTTATCATAATAAATAATTTATTGGCGTTGAAAACATTTTTTATCGTGAAATACTGCAAAAAGTTCTGCAACAAGAAAAAATGTATTTTCTTAATCATTTTTAATTGCCATATCATAGGAAAACTGGTATTTATCAAACATTTCTATACTGGTACTGATACCGATACATTTACTTTGATACTAGTTCCTGAATAATGCTTTTTTCCATACAAATTTTATGAATTTGAAGGAAAACAATATGACAACAAAATGACATAAAACATGTTAAATGGCATAGGAAAAAACACTTAGGGCTGGGTATTTATCGATCATTTTGATACTGGTACCTTTACTTCCTTTTTTCAATACTACAAGAAAAAAATTACATAAATTGTAGTACAAATCTTGAATTACATTTTTCAGCTCTAATAATAATGATACATAATTTATTGGTGTTAAACATTGTGAAATGCTGTTACAATTATTTTTTCAACAAGAAAACAGTTATTTTCCTGAAAATTTAAAATTGCGATGTCATAGGAAAACCACTTGGGGCTTGGTATTGTTCAAATATCGATACTAATACCGATACCTTCACTTCGATTTCACCAAGATGAATTCGAACAAAAACAACACGACAAGAAAATTACACAAAAACTATGAAAAATCTACAGATTAAGTTTTAATGACGCGTGGGTTAACCTGGCGCCGAAAGACGAGGCAAGTTTCGGTACTGGGTACTCCTGAAGTATTTTTGACGGTGACGGGAAACAACCGAAAGAGCCCTAGAACAAGATTTCCAAAATGTTTTGATACTTATTTGTTAGTCTAGACTTTGATTATTCCTATTTTTTTTTGTCATTACCAATTGTTTGAAACGGTGTGCTGGAAAGCTATTGACGCCATCTTGGATTCTGTTGTCGTCACTAGAGCTAAAAATGGACTTTTGCTTCTTTGAATTGAAGTATAATCATATTCAGCACAGCTTTGACATTAGGAACAAATCCTGGTTGAGCAGCAGCTGCAGTCCTGCTCTGACTCTCATGTTTGCTGGTTTTGTCATCAAGACTAATAACTCGATCCACTTTTCTGTCGTCTTCCGGATTCCGTTTGTGACAGAAAGTCAAACGTTTCTTCGAGCAAACCACATTATAATTAATAAGTCGTCCGTCACGTCGAGGCTCCTCTAGGAGTGATCTTGGCCGAGTCAGTGCTGCGACTGCAGTTGGGTGACTTTGGTGGGCTCGACACTTGGCCGTGGAGGGAAGCAGCTTGTTAGGAACATTAGGAGGAGGAAACTGGATCCGAGTGTGGCCGAGTTCACTGACAAGTCTAAGGAACGGGAAGCACAGGTGGATGAGAGTCAGGTTTGATAAAAGCGGGCGATGGATGAGTGAACATGAGGGTGTCCTAGTTTAGCACCCAGTTAGGAAGTAAGTCATGGTCGCCTGGCTTGTCTCTGGCTTTCAACTGAAACTAATGGTTGAAGAGACACTTTTATTGTGATTCAACTCGACCTCAAATGCAGATGAATTGATGAATTCTGGTGATGTGTGAACGGTTGTTTTCCCAAGTGTCTTGAAATGAACTGGAGACATGAATAGAGTGGCCTCTGCCTATATCCCCGTGTAGCTGGGACATAACATTATCCCCTTTCACACAGAATGTTTTTCTTGACATGTGAAAGATTCTCATTAATCACTTTTGTGACTGTATGGTACCAACATTTTCATTACGCTGTTTTTTTAATAGTAGTATTTAAGAATGTTCTAGATTTGAAAGTATACAAAACGGTTTGGTTTCCTGGCATGTACTTGTAGATCTGGGTATCGCACTTCAGTTCTGGCTCCTACTTTAATACTTCGTTAGCATTAAGTTTCGAAACATGTTTCGTCTTTCGGTGCGAACTTTCGTTACCCGAGCCTGATCAAAACTTGGTAATGTGTGGAAGAAGAAAAAACTGCTAACTGAAAAGGCAGCGAACATCAGATGAAGAAGTGTTCTATTTCACTGGAAATTACTTTTTCTTCAAGAATACAGCTTGGAGTGGAAATTTACTGAAGCTGAAAAATGAAACTCAAGACTTGTACTAGGTCTAATGTTATTTGCTCTGGTTAAAATTAATCCCGGGAAAAAAGGTATTGGATAAAAGTATCGTTCAGTACCTGGTATCGAAGTGAAGTGAAAGTATCAAGGACACTTAACTACATATTTACCATAGACCCTTGTTCAGTTTGACTCCAAAATACTAAAATATACTTTTTTTTTTTAAAGTGCATGACATATTCACTTTGGGATCACCTTACCTACTTGAAGCATTGCAACGTTTATCTTTCTTCAGATTGATAAATTGAAACATTCTCTAGGTAATAACATAAAAGGCTCATTGGTGTGACTCGCATACCATTTACTACTTGACTCAGAATAGCTGTCAAGGTTGGGATTATTTTCAGAGTAATCCGTTCATTTTTAGACTTACACCGGTAAATATCGCGAGCTGCTTCCACTGTCGACAGTAGACTGTGTGCGCTCTGGAAGCATTTGCGGTATTTATGGAGTAATTTCGGTTTATATCGCTTATTATATCTGCAGCAAACAAGCCTAAAATAAAGTCTTGTTTATTTTTTTCGGGGAACAATTCTTGTTGTTGTTGCTTTAATACAAAATGGACGTTACAGACGAGCAGTATGGAGGTAATTTGATGCTTTTAAATGTCTTTTTGAGGAAGATGAAGACAACTGAGCTCCTGTCGCTACATTAAAATGAACAAACATTTTCGTCTATAACTCTAAAAAGGAACAGATTACTCTGAAAATAATCCAAACCCTTAGTCTACATGAGGTTGAGTAGAAAATGAGTGAATTTTGGTTAAACCATCTCTGTACTACTTGGATTTTGAGCCAACCATCTGGCTGGCCCCATAAATCGACTCCTGAGGGCATGGTTTGGCCCCCAGGCCTTGATTTAGACACAGTTTATATTGATTTATAGGAACTATAGTAAAGGTTCCTTATTTTTATGTCTCTTTTTACATTATTTATGTAGGTTTTGACAACAGTACCTTTACTATCCAGTTATTCCCGTCGTTTAACATGAATTTTCAGTGTTAAATCCATACATGACCCTGAACACTCTGCTCAGCCTTGGTTGTTTCCTCCTGCACCTTGAGACCTGACACATAAAAAAAAGAGGTTCCCCTCTTAGGGAATCACTCCGACATGACAATGCATATGCATGAATGACAGAAATATACGCTGCTACTGTTGTGCTGCTGAAGTGGAGGAAACCTCTGAGCCGCTGATTAACATATTGTTGCTCTATTTTTCCCTCTGAGTCTTTGTGAACATGTTTGTGCTGCTTCTGTGTGGAGCTCGCTCGCTGCTGTGTGGTTATCTAATGGTCTAGTTATTCGCTCTTCGTCATGCCACCTCCAGAAGTTCTTATATGACGCCTCTGTTGGATGCGTAGGGTGGAGGAGGAGATGTGCAGCAGCAGTCTCTGTCAGAGATGAAGTGCACCGACTGATTTATTCACAAGAGATGCACTTGTTTATTTCATCAAACTGTTTCAAGCCGATCATTCAAGTCTATCCAAAGTTGGCTGCTGTGACGCTGGCTCTGGCATCTTTTTAGGAAGAGGTGTTCCAGGCAACCAACCCGGTGGAGACCTTAGCCTGGGAAAACCTCATTGACCTGTGTTTAATTTGATTGATTTCACTGACAGGAGAAGAAGAGAGTGAAGGCGGGGTGGAGACGAGCGAGATGGAGGATTTGTGACAGAAGAGCGAGAGTGGAAGGAAATCAGTTTAGAAATAATTGTAGGCGTCACTTTCCACAATACTGTATCCATACTATAGATTTATTAAAAGTTTATAGTTCAATAATGTGTATGTAAAATAATTACATTTTTATACCATATACAGGCAAATGTTCATGCCGCTACATGGCAGCAGTCATTCCGTCCTTCCCAGCTAAATGGACATTGAAATCCAGGCAATGACTGAGGATGAGAGGATACAGCCGACTCCAGCAGCCTTTAAAGCTGATGTCTGGAAATATATTTTGGTTTTAAAACAAATAAAAGCAGTAACTACTTTAATCATAATTTACAGACCACATGACACTTGACAGAGGAAAAGTACTCGGTACAATACTACTAATGTATTTTCGTTCGGAATATGTCGTATGGTTGCTACTGTATCGTGATGCGTATCGTATACAAATGAATGCCGTTTCAACCTCGTCAAGAGTCATGTGGTTATAAATTCTGCAACATAAGAGTCAAGTACTTACAATACTACAAATATATCCTTGTTATAGTATCACTATATATTGTATCGTGATACATATCTTATCGCTAGATTCTTGCAGATACACAAAATGGTGTTTTTTTACTGACACTTCCATCACTATCATCATCAGAGGAGTGTCAACATCTCGACGTTGTGCTCATCTGAGATAAAACAAAGTCGTTTGGGGCTGGTTCTTGTCTTTGAGTTGGTCCTGGACCGGGCGGCGTATAAAACAAACACACCTCCCACTTCATCAGTGTAGCGCTGATGCTGCTACTGTACTGAGCTGTTCGTCCTCCCCCACATCCCCTTAAGGTGCATCATGGAGTGTTTATCCTCACTTTAGAGCCAACAGTTGTCAGAGTTGTGCGGGAGCTACTGTCTATAAGGCCAGTGGCCTAGCATGATGACATTCAGGCTCTTGTCATAACTTTTATCTCAAATACTTCCTATTGTAGATCCAGATCTACAACAGGTGTAATTTCTTTTAGATTAGCTTGTATTTTACTGTGTTTTTGAGGCTATCGATGGGAAGATTAGTCTTGTACATGTTCTTGGGGTTTTTATCATGGGTTCCAGTTCAGTTTTATCCCCCTTTTTAATCGACTCACACGGTTCATGTTCGCTCCTCTAGCTGCTTTTCTTTATATATTGTTTATATCATGGTGCAACTCAATCATTAATATCTCTCCTACGTACATTGGTTAAAATGTATTTGGTTTCCAGGCGCATAAAATGTATGCGAATGTTTTTATTTCCAAAAGATATGTTTATGCTGCTCTTCCTCTGCTCACTTTCTCCAGGGAGTGTGACTCAACTAGGCAGATCTGCTTTTTATCTAAGGTGTAATAAAGAAAATGGGTTCTTCTATCTTTTTTAAGCATTTTATTTATATCTTGGTTTTATCATTTTGAGTATAGGAGGCCATAAGAAAAATGAAAGGACACTGAACAACAGAATCGCATCTTAAAAAACAACAATAATGACTTTTCTTTTAGCTCACCAGGTCTGGACCCTTGTGCTTCGTAGCTTTATTAAATTGTCTGAAACCATTATCAAGATCTGCAGCGCTGTTGTCTTTTCTCGCAGTAGTTCTTGTCTTTTCTAATGATACTTTTACGACGCTCCAGGTTCGTGTCCCCGTGGCAAACATGGGATCATTAAAGTTTCATTCCTCCTAATGAGAGTTTGATGTGCTCCGGGTCGGCCGCCTCACTGAAGGCATGGGCCCGGGTTCTTCTCTTCACCATTTAAAATCAACACCAAACATACACTTGGATGTGTTTTTTTTTTTTTTTTTTCGTTCGCTTTTACTTCCAGGGTGCGTAAGTGGGCCGCGCTGGAGTGTGATGGGTTTTAAATGGAATGGGCTGCGGAGGTTCCTGCGGAGAGGAACCGTTATGAGTCCATGTGTTCTCTTGTGCTTGGAAACGGACCAGCTGCATTTTGCCAGAGCAGCACACGATTCAACCTCTCATCAGCTGCCGCTCGCACTATTCCAGCGATGGTTGGCGGTGGCGTCACGTCATCTCGTGGAATGACGAGTTAATCTCATCCTCGAATAATTCACATTTTTATGTATTTTCATCCATCATACTTTATTATGATGCTTATTTATATGCAATGCAGGAGAAGCTTACATGACTCACTCTGAGTCATTCAGCCAGACGGGATATCAACGGTCGTACATTTCCACACAGCTTCTAGAAAGCTGAAATGGCTTTTACGTTCATTTTTGATACACCTAGTGGCTGGCTGCAATATTGCATACAATTCAACGTTAACTTTTGTTTATTCTTGTGTTGCCTCTTCTTGCTTTTATCAACAAAAAAAAAGAAAAGGGATATTAAAAGCACTGAGGTGTACTTTTTTACATGAATTTTATAAAAAACTGATTCAAATTCAAAAGTATAAAATAATCTTCGTTGATTGAATGATTGAGTTGGGTCATGGAAAAAACAGGCACACAAATTCTACATAGCAACCCTAAGAAAACCTCACATTTTCGTACGACAGAGAAATGAATTTAATTACTTAAGCAATTCATTGAGTTTTCTTCATGAAGCCAGATAAAACTCCAAAACAACTGCAGATGTAATCTTTTCTGTGTGCCTTTTTTCAACATTTCCTATTGAGAGCTATTGGAGTCTTTTAGGATCATAAACCTATTTGGTAGAGGTAATTAAAGTAGCTAATCTTGTGAAAGCTGTGACTGTAGAGCGACAAAGAAGCTTGAAATATAGACATTAAAAAAAACAAAAAAAAAAACAATTCCTCATGTCGAGGCTTCAATACAAGATGGACGTTATAGACGAGCAGTATGGAGGTATTTGAATGTTTTTAAGTCTTTTTGGATGAAGATGAAGACAACTGAGCTCCAGTAGCTACATTAAAATGAACAAAAATGTTTGTCTATAACTCTAAAAAGAACCGATTACTCTGCAAATAATCCCAACCCATAGTCGACATGAAGGTGAGTAAAAAATGAGTAAAATTTGAATTTTGGTGAACTAACTATTTATGAGGTGTATTTTATTATATTTCTATTTACTTTTGTTTCAAAATCTGAAGACAAAGTAAGAAACTTGGCTCGGAGCCGCCAATGGCTTTCAATTCCCCAATCTTCTTTGGTTAATTATTTTCTTAAAGTATAAAAAAAGCAAATTCTTTTTGACAAAATCTGTTCTAAGTTAAATTAACAAATGTTTTTGTATTCATTAACCATGAGTGAATGCTTCAAAAACCCAGTTTTAAAAAGTTTTTCGGCCATTTGGGA